>NW_026596162.1:4894589-4998669 GCF_907164565.1 Psammomys obesus
GTGTGTGTGTGTGTGTGTGTGTGTGTGTGTGTGTGTGTGTGTGTGTGAGAGATATGATCTGTCGCTAAACCTAGAGTTTGCCATTTTCACTAGACTGGCTGGCCAGCAAGCCTCTGGGTTATATGGGTGTGCCTCCATGCCCAGTTCTTTTGTTTTTGTTTTTGTCTTTTTTTTTTAAACTATAGGTGCTTGTGATTGAATTCATGCTTGAGCAGCAAGTGCTTTCTCCTCTAAACCACCTCTCCAGTCCCATGTGATTTTACCTTCTCATTTCTCTGAGATAAATGCCCAAGACTTTCACTAGTAGACTGCAGGGGAGTATGCAGAGTGACAATAACCTTCAAAACACTTCAGGATGGCTACACCATGTCACATTCTTACCTAGAACACAGTAATGATATGGTTTAACCACATTTGTGATAGAAAAAAATTCTTATTGCTGTTTTTTTTATTTTAACTGTTATTTTAATAAACTGTGTAGTTAAGTTTGCTTTTAATTTGAGTATTCTAAATGGCTAATGATATTGAACACCTCTATTCTCTTAAGAGAAATATATTCTCACATCTTTTCCCATTTTAGAATTTAATTGTTTGATTTTTTTTCTTACAGTTTTGATAGCTTAAATATATTCAAGATCCGAGTATTTGATTTTATTTGTAGATTTCATTTGATTTGATTGTAATTACAAGTGTTTTTAGCCATCTATAACTCACATTTTTCATTTTCTTAGAATATTTTTTCAGAAAAAAAGACTACTTTTGGTGTTAGCTAGTTCTTCTTTTTTGGGGGGAGTGGATAACTGCTTCTGCTTGTGTGTCTTTGTAACAGTCAATCAGGCACTACATGTTGGTCTATATTCAGGCATCTCTGTCTGTTCCACTGATTTACCTCTTCATGACATCCAACCATCGCCACAGACTTCGTTCTTTTGGTCTTTAACATGCATTTAAAATCACCATGGCCATACCTACAAACAACATTGCTAGGATTCATTGAGGACTATTTATATTTGAAGACAAGAATAGATATCTTTGGTGGAGATACTCCATTCCTTCAACATGATGTGTCATTTATTTCAATTTTTTTTCTTTCATTACTTTCTCATAGCTCCCAACAAAAGTGCTATCTACACATGTAGGATTAATGCCTAAGGATTAATTTTCTTTGGATTTTAAACATGTTTGTTTTTACAGTTTGTGTAGAGAAATACAAAGGCTTTCGGGTATTTATTTTGTATCTATACGTAACTTACTGAACACACGTTAGTTCTAGAAGGAGTTTGCTGGCTTTGGGTTTTGTAGAACCTCTTTGATTTTCTATGTGGATGGTCAGGACATTTACAAACAGGGACTTTTTTATTCCCCTTATCTCATTAGCATGGACTTTATTTATTTTCAATGCTTTATTGAGCTGTCTGAAACTTTCAGCATTATGTTAGAAGAGAGTGGACATACTTGCCCTCTTTCTATTCTTTTAGAGAAGGATTCAGTCATCCATCCTTGGGTCTAACACTATCAGTAGGTTTCTATAGATATCTTAACTTACCTGAGGAAAGAGCTTTCTTTTTTCACATTTATAATATAGTCATTGGTACATGTGTGGGTGCTTTTGTTCCTGGAGTGTGTGTGGAGGACAGAGAACAACTTATAAGTGTCTGATCTGTCTTTTCATTATGTGAATCCTGGGGTTGGAAATCAGGTCATCAGGCTTGGTCACAAGGTCCTGACCTACATTCTACTGGCCATGCTAAGAAAAATCGGTTTCTGTTTCTATGCTTCTGAAAGTTAGAATGCTTTTTCATTTGCATGGACATTGAAAAAGACTATGTGATAGTAGTTCTTGAAGAATTGATTAATATGATGGGTTGGGGCATGTTTTTAAATTATTGGACCAGTTTTGTAAAGTTAGCATAAGCTGTCTTTGGTATTGGTGTATATTCTTTGCACATACTGATGCATTTATTAGGCAGTATTTTAATGATCTCTGTGTCCTACTTCATGATTGATGCTGGCACATCATTTTATTTTGATTGTTTTTGTCTAGTTTATGTGACTATACTAACTTCATCACATGGATTATGAAGCATTTTCTTGTATTTTTTCTGGAAGATGTTATATCACCAGTGTTTTTCATTTCACATTTAGCCAACTTCTCCAGCAAAACTATGTCTAGAGATAGTTGCTTTAGAAGATTTTTAAATTAAAGATCCAATTGCTTAGTTGCAAACTACTTCATGTCAGGTGAGGTGTGGCTGGTTGTGGTTTTTCACTTTATTTAAGTAACCAAATTTCTGTTCATGGCATTCCCCTTATTAACTATAGATCTGCTGGTCTGCTTTTCTATTTCCCATCTAATTCCTGATGTTGCTAATTGTATTTTCTCTTATTTCTTGGTCAATTGTGCTATAAACTTGTCAATTTTCTTGCTCTTTCTGTGGCGTGAGGCTCTCTGAAAGCATTTTTGTAAAAAGTTTAGAACAGATCTGGACCACGGCCTCTCGAGGACGTTCTGATGACACGGTGGGCTGAGACGCAAAGTGGGCAGATGCGCACCTCACATCAGTGTCTACAGAAGTGAATTTACTGCCGTGGAGTTTCTGAAAAGGCACCGTACAATGTGGCCCCGTGGATGGTCAACAGCCTCCCTTATACAACAGACCCATCGTCAAGATACCTTCAGTATAAAGGTAACTATTCTATGTGAGCCTAACATCCAAAATTCTCACACTAGTTGGATTCAGTTGTCATCACGTCAACTTCTCAAGAGCACGGAAGAAACTGACATTGAATTCAGCAGAAAGCAGGCTTCCGAAAGCAGTGATTTTGTTGTGGGCCAATTACTAAAATCCTTTTTTCAGCTTGGGTTTTTCTGTTTAGCCTTGACTGTCCTGGGCTTGCTTTGTAGACCAGGCTGGCTTCGAACTCACAGAGATCCACCTGCCTCTGCCTCCCTGAGTGCAGGGATTACAGGGGTGTGCCACTGTACGTGGCTCAGATTTCTTTTTATGGAGCTTGAACTGGCCATTTTCTGTAGCTAGGTAGGACAGTTGGCCTGGGACACCAACCCAGCCACACAAATCTTTGGCCTACAATTTGTCCTGACTGTAATATATGCTGGGATAAAAGTGGCACAGAACTTGTGGGAGTGGCCAGCCAATGACTGGTCCAACTTGAGTACCATCAGTCCAGGAGAGGCAGACAATGTGTGACATTGTCTGGATGGGAAGGAACCAGTGACTGGACAACCCAGAGACCTAAGATAGAACCGAGCATGGCTAACAACAACTACAACTGTAAACGAACGATTTCTATAAATATCAATAGAAATCATTCTGCTATACTTGCAGAGAGGACCGTAGCATGATCATCAGAGAAGCTTCACCTAGCATCTAGTAGGAACAAATGCAGAGATTCACAGCCAAACACTAGGCAGAGTTTCAGTAATCCTGTGGAAGAAGGGGAGGAAGGATTTGAGTAGCCAGAGAGGACAAGAACATCCTCACAGAATCAACTAACCAGGGCACACAGATAGGGGCTCACAATGGTAGAAGTGGCAACCAGGGAACCTGCGTAGGTCTGACCTCTGCATATATGTTATGGCTGCGTAGCTTGGTATTCTTGTTGACTCCTAACAGTGAGAGAGGAGGATGTCTCTGACTCTTTTACCTGCTTCCGGGACCCTTTTCTTCTGACTGGGTTGTATCTTCCAGTCTTAATTCTGAGGGTTTGTGCCTAGTCTTACTGCAATTTGATATGCCATGTTTGGTTGATAGCTCTTGAAGGCCTGCCCTTTTCTGAAGGGAAACGGAAAAAGAGTGAATCTGGGGAAGAAGGGTGGTGCTGGAAAAAGAGGAGGTTGGGGAAACTGCCTTTGGGGTGTAATATATGAGAAAAGAATAAATTAATTAAAAAATCATTTTTCTCTGATTTGTGTATGTGCGTGTGCACGCGCATGCACGCATGTGTGGGTGTACGTGCTTGTGGGTTCCTGCTGATGCCAGACATGAGTTCTCAGGACCAAATCACAGCCCTTTGAAAAAGAAACAAGTACTCTTCACCACAGGGCCATTTTTCCAGACTCTCAAATCTGTTCTGAGAAGAAAAGTGATTTTTTTTCTCCTTTTAAGTGATAAAGCTTCTTTTTTCTCTTTTTTAAAATTAATTACAGTTTATTCACTTTGTTTCCCAGCTGTAGCCCCCTCCCTCATTCCCTCCCAACCTCACCCTCCCTCCTTCCTCTCCTCCCTGCCCCTCCCCTAGTTCACTGATAGGGAGGTTCTCCTCCCCTTCCATTTGACTCTAGTCTATCAGATCACATCAGGACTGGCTGCATTGTCTTTCTCTGTGGACATGCAGGCAAAACCACCAATGCATATAAAATTTAAAAAGGATCTAACTTCTTGATAAGTTTGTTTTTTCATCCCTCTGCTTCTCTCTTAGCATCACTGCCTGTGATCTTTCAGCATTCCTAGTGCTTTGGGATAAGATATCTCAAAATACCAGATCCTTTTTATTGCACATGAATAAATGATATTAAAGATGGATGAAAAATAAAGGGGCAGAGTAGAATAAGGACTTTCTTGAGGTTCAATGATTTACACTGATTTCATTGGTTTGAGAGTTATGACTAACCCCTACGTACATCAAGTTTCACCTAAGCAAACAAGCAAACAAACAAAACAAAACAAACTAGTGAACTGGCAAGAGTGATTAATTTTGACTATAAGGAAAAGCTAGACATACTTTTATATCATGGAGGCAGGAATGTCTGAAAACATTCCATATGCCATTGATACTTCTGTGCTTGTTGAATGACAAAGCAATGGCTGCAAAGCCTATGACTTAATAAATGATAGTAGTAAGGGTCATGGGAATGAAGGCATCTCCCCAGAAAGGAGCCGAGATGAGTCCAAGCTTTGCTTCTGTTAAGAAAGATTTAGAAGGACCATAGAAGAGGACTAAAGCCAATACTAGTATGAAATATTACAGAGGATATCTGTCTTGCTCTCCCAGCTGTGTGGAAGCAATCCTTGTAGAGATGGTGCCTGGCCAGCGTCACTACTGTGAGAAGTATTGAAGTAACAGTGTTATGGATGGATCTGAGTGATAGATGGTCCATGTGTTCAGCCCCCCAAATTCTCCTAGCTCTACATCTTATTCCAACTAGGCTTTGGTGGACCTAAAACTCTCCAGTCCTCCAGACTGCATCCCACATCTCCTCTCCCCTTCTGCTGTGACTGTCTATGATGTCTTGGCAGGGCATGTTTTGAGAACTTGGGGTACACATACATACAATATAGCAGTGGAGGTACTGCCACCTGTGGGGGTCCTCCTTAAACTTCCCTGTCTCCTAGAGTGTTAAGAAGTCCTTCCAGAAGATTCTGGGAGGTAACTACTAGTTACTTCCACGTTTTTCAAGCAGACAAAATATGGTTGCATTGACTTCTCTTCTTTCGCCTCCTTTAGGTCACAATCCCATCACAAGCAAATCTTTGTCTTCGGTCTTCCCCTGGGAGCAATTCAATCTCAGAAAGAAATGCTTTCTGGGTATGCCTGGAATTGAGCAATGCCATTGCAAAATAGAAACTTCATCTTTCAAAACTGCAAACATCCATTTTGAGATTGGGACCAAAAACATCGATAGAATCCCAAGTGTTTGTGGACTGCAATTTTAGAAACAATTAGGCAGGCTGATAGTTTAAAAGCTGTAAGGCCAATAAGCAAGTGCCAGCATCAGTAGACAAGTGGTTATGATTCTCTGTTCCTTCTTGTTGCTGTATCCCTTCCAATTTGCTTTTGTGGCTGCTCTAACAGTTTTCTGAACAACCTTGGATTTTTTTTTTCAAGCCTTGTGACTTATTTTGCTCAAGAAAAATGTAGATATGATAGGTTGGCATGTTCAGTACAGAACATTAAAAGGCCTTACAAAATGTACAGGGTCAGTGGTGGTGATTAACTCAGTGATAGATTGTTAGAAGGTGAGAGACGATGAAGAGCTGAATTAGGCTAATATATAATGATCACATTATTCATCAGATATACATGATAGACCCCAAGAAGATTCCTGAAACACTGGATAATATCCAACCCTCCATAGATGATATTATATTCTATATTCTGCAATACATGCATACATACATGCCTGCAAGACTTACTGTATAATAGGCATAGTAAGAGATTAATAGAAACAACTAACATAAACTAAAACAGTAATATAACAACTTATTGTAATAAAAGTTGTATGAATTCTCCCTCCTCCTTTTCTCTCAACCTGGAAGTTTCCATTCAATATTTTTGAATCATGGTCCGTGAAATAACAGAAAAGTAGGGAGAGAGGGCATTGCCTTTGCAGAACTGTTTCATACAATGCATTAACTTATGAATGGTATGTAAATATTGCTTCTTTAGTCACACACAATACCACATCTACTTGAAAATGACATAATTCTATGCAACATTGTCTTTACAGTAAATAGTCCATTGTATACAAAAATGAATAAATTTCAAAAGGTATAAGGGTTCTGTATTTTTTCTCACAAGATTAAATTAAGGTGAACATTCTCTCTGAAGCCTAGAGACTCCAGTCTCTTTGATCTTTCTGTATGTGGTTTCTGTTTTCCACAATGCCTCACGGTTCCAAGGTGACTGCAGGGAATACTACAATTGCATCTACCTTGAAGGCACCTGAAGTAAAAAAAAAAAAAAAAAAAAAAAAAAAACCAGGAGCAAAGCAAAGCAAAAACAACAGAAAAATACATAAATCAAAGCCACCCTCTAACTGAATTGCCACCCGTTTCTCTGAAGTCTCCCAGTGTCTCCCGGAATTATCACACCTAAGCTACATACAGGTCAGGGATTATGTGTCTGTGTACATGTGGCTGAAAGGATACAGAGGGGCAGAGTGGACTCAAGTCACTGAGAAATCATGGGGATGTGGTTGTCGGGGGGGTAACTAGCATTCTTTCAACAGGGGTGTAATTGATGTCTTTAGTTGTACTTAAGACCAGACATGTATAGCAACTGCCCCACACCCTGTTAATAACGTATAGATTATGAATACATTTTAAAGGGAGATAGAAGCATACGTTTCAAACCTCATCCAGTTCCCATATGCTCTAATTTGACTTTTGACAAAGATAACGCTGCATCTTAGTTCTTAATGATTCTCTTGTGTTCAATGGAGCAGCATGATGTTTCAATATTAGAAATTAGGAAAACATTAAAAGGCCTTTGTGTGTTTGTGGTTTGCATAAAATAAGCTCAGAATATATTTTCCATTGGTTATTGGCCATTGTCACAACAATTGAATTATTCTACACTTATCCATCATGTAACATGTTTGGGTTTATAGAAGAGAATGAAGACAATGGATAAATACGGATTTTAAAAGATGAAGAAAAGAATCATCTGATTGTTACAGGCCATCTGAAGAGAGTTTTCTAGAAGTTGTTTACTCTGAAGAGATCAAAAAACAAAAAGAAAAAAAAAAGAAAAAAACCTAAACAACAACAAAATAACTCCTACTTGGTAAGAGAAAAAGCAGGGAGATCTGAATTTTAATCAAATGTCACTCAGATCTCTGTAGCTGGGAGCAGCTTTCAGGAGAACATTCAGAAAGGTTTTGTTTTGTTTTGTTTTTTAATTCCAGGTCGTAAGAACTCCATGTAAGCTACAGTTATACTTAATAATTCCATATTGTTTAAGTACAAATTCAAAACCAGAAACAAATGTTTTGTTTCATTTCTAAATAAGTAGTAATATATTCACAAACCGACAGAGGAATTTTTCTAAGCATGGACTGTGTGCCTTCAGGCCCTAACGCAGTGCCTTTAAGCATCTGCATGCAAACTTTAGTTGAAATTATGACCCTAATTGACAGGATTTTTAAATTGAGCACCCACAGGCCACATCGCTACACAGCACACCATCATATCCTTCTCCATTGAATTAATTTTCAATCAACATTGTTAGAAAAAAATGAGCCAGAGAGAAGCTGGCTACCGATACTCAGAAGCTATCTCAAATCCCGAAGCACAAGGATTAATTAAGAACCAATTAATACAGAAGGTATACGTCAAACGAAAAGAGGGAAGAGATGATGAGGTCAGGGCAAAAGCCTTTGCTGCTTTCTTCCTTTGGTGCTTTTGATGTTTCAGACTGTGAAATGGAAAAGAAAATAAGGCATGAGAAGTCGCAGAATGTGCGTTATTCCAGAAAAGCACAGAAGTGTTAGAGATTAATCCAAATAACCTTATCACAAAAGAGAAAGCACCCAAACATTGAATAATACCTCTCTTAATTTCCTAGGAAAATGAGATGGTAGGAGAGAGCTTAAGCCTTGGAGCAAATCGTCTCAATTCTAAGCCTGGCTCTTTCTGTGTGATTCAGAATAAGATACTTTATAGCCCTTTGTGCCCTAGGCTACTACTGCTACTGCTGCTTCTGCTGCTAGTGGTACTTCCTCTTTCTTTTCCTCTTCCTCTTCTTCTTTTTACTTTCAGAAATGGGATCAAATGAATTCTTAGTAAATAATAAGAATTACTCTCTACCTCATTTTTAATTGGACTACTTGCTTTGTTGGTATTTAACTTCTTGAGTTCTTTATATATACTGGATATTAGCCCTCTGTCAGATATAGGGTTGGTGAAGATCCTTTCCCAGTCTGTAGGCTGTCATTTTGTTCTGATGACAGTGTCCTTTGCTTTACAGAAGCTTTTCAGTTTCATGGTCCCATTTGTTGATTGTTGATCTTAGAACCTATGCTGTTGGTGTTCTGTTCAGGAAATTGTCTCCTATGCCAATGAGTTCAAGGCTCTTCCCCACTTTTATTTCTAACAGATTTAGCGTGTCTGGTTTATATTGAGGTCTTTGATCCAAGACTTTAGTTTTGTGCAGGATGATAAGTATGGATATATTTGCATTTTTTTCTACATGTAGATATCCAATTAGACCAGCACCATTTGTTGAAGATGTTGTCCTTTTTTCATTGTATGGTTTTGGCATTTTTGTCAAAAATCAGGTGTGTGGATTTATTTCTGGGTCTTCTATTCGATTCTATTGATCTACCAGTCTGTTTCTAAGTCACTACCATGCAGTTTTTATTACTGTTGCTCTATAGTATGGCTTAAGATTAGGGATGGAGATACCTCTGGGAGATTTTTTATTGTAGAGGATTGTTTTAGCTATTCTAGGTTTCTCGTTATTCCATATGAAGGTGAGAATTTTTCTTTTAGAATCTGTAGGAATTGTGTTGGTAATTTGATAAAAACTGCATTGAATTTGTAGGTTGGTTTTGATAAGATGACCATTTTTACTATGTTAATCCTGACAAGCCATGAGCATTCTCAATAGAGGAATATCGAATGGCAGAGAAATGCTTAAAGAAATGTTCAAAGTTCTTAGTCATCAGGGAAATTCAAATCAAAACAACCCTGAGATTTCACCTTACACACACCAGAATGGCTAAGATCAAAAAACTCAAGTGACAATGCATGCTGGAGAAGATGTGGAGAAAGGGGAACCCTCCTCCATTGCTGTTGAAAATGAAAACTTATACAACCACTTTGGAAATCAATCTGGTGCTTTCTCAGAAAATTAGGAATAGTGCTTTCTCAAGATCCAGCTCTCCTAGGCATATATCCAAAACATGCTCAAGTATACAACAAGGACATTTACTCAACCATGTTCGTAACCGCTTTATTTGGTATAGCCAGAATCTGGAAACAACCCAGATGTTCCTCAACTGAGGAATGGACACAGAAATTGTGGTACAGTTACACAATGGAATAGTACTCAGCAATTAAAAGCAAGGAAATCATGAAATTTGCAGGCAAAAGATGAGAAATAGAAAAGATCATCGTGAGTAAGGTATACCAGAAGCAGAAAGACACATGTGGTATATACTCACTTATAAGTGGATATTAGACACATAAGACAGGATAATCATGCTAAAATCTCTACACCTAAAGAGGCTAAAGCAAGGAGGACCCTGGGTAAGATGCTCAGTCCTCATTCAGAAAGGCAAATGGAATAGACATCGGAAGAGGGAGAAAACAGGGGACAGTATAGGAGGCTACCACAGAGGGCTAAAGCAGATGCTGAGATTCATAGCCAAATTTTGGGCAGAGTGCAGGGAATCTTATGAAAGAAGGGAGAGACTGAAAGACCTGGAGGGGACAGAAGTTCCATAAGGAGAGCAACAGAACCAAAGTATCTGGGCCCAGGGGATTTTTTTTTAAGACTGATACTCTAACCAAGGACCATTCATGGAGATAACCTAGAACCCTGGCACAGATGTAGCCCATGGTAACTCAATATCTAAGTGAGTTTCCTAGTAAGGGAACAGGGACTGTCTCTGACATGAACTCAGTGGCTGGCTCTTTGATCACCTCCCCCTGAATGGGGGAGCAGCCCATTCAGGAAGACAGTCCTGATGAGACCTGATAGGCTAGGATCAGATGGAAGGGGAGGAGGACCTCCCCTATCAGTGGAGTAGGCTAGGGGCATGGGAGATGGAAGGAGAAGAGGGAGGGAGGGAAGAATTGGGAGGAGATGGGTGAGGGGATGAGGGATGGGACTACATCTAGGATACAAAGTGAATAAATTGTAATAAATTTAAAAACAAATTAAAAAATCAATCAATAAATAAGAGTTACATGTGAAACCAACAAAACACCACTATTTTCAACAGGAAAGTTTTTGAAATCCTCAATAGATACCACTTGTGTTCATGCTAAAATATGTGCTGAATGTAGTCTGTCAGGTCTCATCAGGACTGGTTGCATTGTCTTCCTCTGTGGCCTGGTAAGGCTGCACCCCCCTCAGGGGGAGGTGATCAAAGTGCAGGCCACTGAGTTCATGTCAGAGACAGTCCCTGTTCCCCTTCCTAGGGAACCCACTTTGACACTGAGCTGCCATGGGCTACATCTGTGTAGGAGTTCTAGGTTATCTCCATAAATGGTCCTTGGTTGGAGTATTAGTCTCAGAAAGGACCCCTATGCCCAGATTTTTTTTCTCTCTTTGTGTAGCTTCTGTCCCCTCCAGGTCTTTCTGTCTCCCCCTTCTTTCATAAGATTCCTTGCACTCTACCCAAAGTTTCTCTATGAGTCTCAGCCTCTGCTTTGATACCAGGCAGGGTAGAGTATTTCAGAGTCTCTCTGTGGTAGGCTCCTGTCCTGTTCCTGTTTTCTCCCTCTTCCAATGTCATCCTGTTTGCTTTTCTGAATGAGGATTGAACATTTTATCCAGGGTCCTTCTTGTATAGCTTTTTTAGGTGTACAGATTTTAGTGTGACTATCCTATATTATATGTCTAATATCCACTTATAAATGAGTATATACCATGTGTATCTTTCTGCTCCTGGGATACTTTACTCAGGATGAGGAAAGGAGGACCTCCCCTATCAGTGGACTGGGGGAAATGCATGGGTGAAGAAGAGGAAGGGAGGTTGAGATCGGGAGGGATAAAAGAGGGGATACAGTTGGAATACAAAGTGAATAAACTGGAATTAATAGAAAAATAAAATAATTACATAATATGTGCTGAAAGGGAACTGTGTGAGGGTTTGTTCTTGAAGCAGCCTTTAAATGCTCTAGATCTATTGCTGTCTTATTTCAATGTTAGTGTGAAATGTTAACTGTTCTAGGATACGGAGGAACATTGTGCTTTCTTGTCATACTTAACAAAACATGTAGGGAAGTGGTGAAGGATTTAGTAGACTCTCCTCTGTTGTTCTTATGTATTTAAGTCACATTTCACAGGAACTGGCAAACTCAGGAACAGTGTCTCTGACAGAGATGGTGAGCATGGGATAAAGTGGAGAACATGCCTCTGGTTGAAAAAAAAAAAGAAAAGATGCCTGAGGGGGAAAGTCAGCCATAGTTTTAAAAGAAGGAAGCAAAAGGAAAAAAAAAACTGTACTGTAGAAATCCAGATGAAAATAAGAGCATGCCGTGAAAGAAGCCTTTCACTGATAGTTAGCTTTTGAATAAAAAGGATCACATCTTTAAGCATTAATGGCAACAGCAAGCATACGGGGAGACATCTTATCTTTATGAGAACTGTCTTAACAGTCTCAGACCTGCATTTCTGCTGTTTATCTGGAGTTTTGGAGAAGTTTGCTGTGTAAATTTCAAAGTATTTTCTTTCTAATCTGTAAATCAAGACTATCTCACAAGGAAGTTTCTAAGTCTTAACATGTCAACCAGAGAAAACCCACAGAGACGATGATGAGCAACTGCACCTCTTACTACTGCTCTTCTACAAAGGCAGAGAAGTCCTGAAGATGACTCCTTAAGATTTTGGCATGGTCAGTTGAAGTATGAAGGCTGAGAGTGGCAGGAGTGTAGAGGTCCTGATAGGCCGTGAAGTCCTATGAGATGTCAGCAGGCATGGCTGTTGGCCTTGCTGTACGCATACTCTACTTCTAGAGAGTCATGGCCTCGAGTTTAAGCTGCAGATGTAACCTTTGCCCTGGAGTAGGCTTAAGCTGACTACAACAGATAAGCCATGTACAAGACTCACATTCCCCTAGGGAATGTGCTAGGGAGGCTTTCTCTATCACTTACTATCTTTGTAATTAATTGTTTCTTTAGATGTATTTTTCTTTTAAATATATTTATGTATTTATATTCTATAATTTATCACTTTATATCCTGATTGTAGCCCCCTCCCTTATCTCTTCCCTCATCTCCTCCCGGTCCCACCCTCTCTTCCTCTCTCTTCCCCCCATCCCTCTTCCCTAGGCCACTGAAAGGGTGAGTTCTCCTACTCTACCCTCTGACCCTAGCCTATCAAGTCTCACCAGGACTGTCTGGATCCTCTTCCTCTGTAGCCTGGCAAGACCGCCCACCAAAGAACAGGCGATTATAAACCATGCAACTTCCTTTCAGAAATGCCACATTGTCAAGCAACAGTTGCTTTTCAATCTGCAAAATCCTTGGCTTATGTGCTGGCTAGTTTTAGAGTCATTAGAGAGAAGAGGCAATCTCAAGTAAGAAAATGTCTCCAGAAGGTTGGGCTCTGAGCAAGCCTGTAGAGCATTTTCTTGACTTGTGATTGGTGGAGAAAAGCCCAGGCCATCGTTGGTGGTGCTATTCCTGGCCTAGTGGTCCTGAGTTCTTTGAGAAAGCTGGCTGTGCAAGCCATCAGGAGCAAGGCGATAAGCATCACTTTCCCATGGCCTCTGGATCAGCCCCTGCTTTCAGGTTCCTGCTCTGTTGTGGAAAAGGTTTATGATGTGTAAACATGTTTTTTTTTTTGGTTTTTTTTTTATTGTTAAAATTCCAAGTTGGGGGGTTTTCAGTTTGTCCACACCTGTTAAGTATCTTGGGCAGAGCATGATCTTTGCCAGGTGAAATTAGTTGAATTCTGAGGACTTTGAGGGGTATAAAATAGGACAGCCCAGAGGAAGAAAGGCGGCTGCTGAGGAGGAGGACTGCTTCCTGCTGACATCCATGCCCTGTTTGAGTTCTTGTCCTGACTTCCTTCATTGGTGCACTATTATGTGGAAATATAAGCCAAATAAACTCTTTCCTCTCCAAGTTTCTTTGGTCGTGTTTTTTTTTTTTTTATTGTAGCAATAGAAACCCTAGCTAAGAAAACATATCTTCTATCTCTCCATCTCTTTTCATCTTCCCTAAACCTTGGGGCAACCTAGTGTAGAAGTTTCAGTGAGAAATATGCCTCATAGACTCATGTATTTCAGTAACTTTGTCCCTAGCTAGTAGCAATGCTTAGGTAAGTGGTCCAGCACTGCTGGAGGAAGTACGTCACTGGGGGAGGAAGAACTTCACCCCATTTCCAGTTTGCTCTCTCTGCTACATGTATATGGAGCTTTTATCTCTCAGCTCCTTGCTGTAGCTGCCTATTGCCAGGCCTCCCAACCATTAAGGACTTTCAGTCTGAAACCAGAGGCTAAACAAAACAAAACAAAAAAACATGAAAGTTAGAAGAAACTAAGATTCTGTGCTGATTTATAATGTCGACCGGTATCGAAACATTTCTACTGCATTATGACAATGCAGATTTATCAAATGCAGATTTAATCAAAGATTAGGTAATCTTTGATTTATGTTTGTAATGGTCCTAAGAGTGGTGAGAAAACCCAATTTTCTAGATAAAACTTAGAGTCTAAACTTAAATTTATCAAATATTGATTGTACAACTAATACACTATTAAAATTGAGTTACAAAGGGTAATTTCTATAAAGAGTTCATCTTTATAGAAGATGGGCCATCTTTTTTAGATTCTGGTTACATCTAATTTTCTGTTTCATTTGTTTAAAATTAGTGCCTTGCTTAGCAGATAGTTGAGAAAACAGTCATTTTTATTGTGAGTGTTGCTCTGTCCCGACACCATTCGATGTGAACTTTTTTGTTAATTGTTAATAAATAAAATAGAATATTAACATTTCTTTTTAATATATACGTTTGTCTCTATATCATGTCTCTGTTTATCTATCTAATTCCAAATGTATGTGACAATTCTTTTTCTGAGTTTACAAAGGTAATAATTAGGGTGAAAGATGCACGACTGGATTATGTGGTGTTTTGTTTCTCTATTGGTAGATAAAATAGTCAACATGTAAATTGATTAGTTTATTATACATAGAAACTTTATTATGTTCTTACTATATTTGTATAGGAAAGTAACAACCTCCCAAATAATTCAAAAACTTTGTTATTGATTTAGAATGCTTTCCATAAAATAGCATTATGTATACAAATTATAAAATTATCGTACTTGTTCTTTTTATGCACCCATAGAATCATTAAAATTATCAAAGCAGATACTAAGACTCATAACCAAACCTTGGGCAGAGTGCAGGGAATCATAGGAAAGAAGGGGGAGTTAGTATGACGTGGAGAGGATAGGAGCTCCACAAGGACCAAATATATCTGGGCACAGGGTTCTTATATGAGACTGTTTCTCCAACCAAGGACCATGTATGGATATAACCTAGAACCTCTGCTCAGATGTAGCCCGTGGTAGCTCAGTAACCAAGTGGGTTTTTCCTAGTAAGGGGAACAGGGACTATTTCTGACAGGAATTCAATGGCAGGCTCTTTGACCACCTCACCCCCCAAGGAAGGAGCAGCCCTGCTAGGTCACAGAGGACTTTGCAGCCAGTCCTGAAGATACGTGATAAAACAGGGTCAGATGAAAGGGGAGAAGTTCCTCCCCTATCAGTGGACTTGGAAAGGGGCAGGGAGTAGATGAGGGAGGGAGGAAAGATGGGATTGGGAGCAGGATACAGCTGGTATACAGAGTTAATAAAATGTAACTAATAATAAAAATTTTAAAAATTATCAACAATAAATTGCAAAATCTATAAAACTGTGTGTGTGTGTGTGTGACACTGAGTTAGTGTTTGAATTAATAAGGTGAATCATCTTGGCAGGTGATACTGTTTTATGTTAAGACAGTGGTATGAGGACATTATGCCAAGTTAATTAATTATACTAGTTTGCCTTTCTGGTGTTGTAACAAAGCACCAGTAATCAAAATGACTTATGGAAGAAAGGGTGTATTTGGTTCCAGACAAAAGCCGCCGTGGCCTGGGAGGCAGAGCAGTGGGCTGCCTAAGCTGAGCGATCACGTCTTCAACAGCAAACATGAGGCAGAGGATAAAGCGCAAGCAAGGAGAGGCTTTCAAGCGCAAGGCTTTTTTCTGGGCACCGAGAGTTCATCTGTGCTAACTGGAGGACAAGCAAGGATGCAGAAACAGTGCTTCCATGTCACGGGGAAATCTAAAGTAAGTCAACATCGGAGGAGCTGCAGTGTCAGAACGCTGGAGGCCAGAGAGAAGATGCACTGGAGTTGTAGAGGGTCGCCTGAGAACAAAGGAGTTTGGGTGAGGATCTGGGTTGACAGCCGGGGAGTATGAAAGGACGATTTAAACCACGTAGTGAACTCGTTTTGTGAAGAGGCATATATAATTTGGTAAATACGATAAGTCACAGGCTCTCTTATCTGGAAGAACCATTTATCACTAAAAATATTTTTGGGGGCTTGACCCCATGCTTCTGCATTCCCGTTGTCTTCACCACACCATTTCTTGATGAATAGTAGCTATATTTAAATTACCGTTCAGTCTTCTCCAACCTACCAGATCATGAAGTACGTAGTCATGCTGAAAACTCCTGAGTCGAAGTTTTCAATGCTTTGCCTTTTCTCTAAATAAACGCGGGCATTCCTCATCTGAAAATTCCCAGCCTCCAGATCTGAAGCTTCATAAACACCGTAAGTGCAGAACTGCACACCTGACGCCAGGTGAGGGGGGTCACAGTCAAACACAGGTGCACTTAATAGATTTCCCAACATTACCTTCTGGCTATGCGTATGAAATCCACATAACACACATGAATTTTTTGCTCAGATGTGGTCTCATCCCCAAGTTAGTTCATTATGTGTCTGCAAAATTTTTGAAAATTCCCCCAAATCACTCAAAATTTGAAACATTCCCCAACCATTAAATAAGATCAAGTCATCCAATCAATCAAAATGCCCTGAGAATTCTGGATAGCGATTATTCAACATATACTTCACATGCAATTTTTTCAGCTTAATAACCTGACCAGAAACTGGTGAAGTGAAATACTCACACGTGGGGTGTGAGGCAGGCGTTTGGGAAGTGGCCTTCATGGGCTGGACCCCATCCTAACACTGTTTTCTCTCTGTTGAATCGTTTGACTGGTACTACAGTCTGTCTTTGCTTCCAGTATTGAATCAGTCTGACTGGCATTGCGAATTTGGGTCAGGACAAAGCACAGAGCCTCGTCATGTCTAGTTGGCATGGCTTGGAGAGCTTAAGAAGATGCATGGGCGTTAGAACCCAGCCAGCTGCTGATGGCAGGCATGGGATGAAACCTGTGGTGGTTCCTGTTTGTAGAACGGAAATGAACTGAAAGTGGTGTATGAAACCCGGTAGCATTGCTGTAGCATGAAATAAAATGATCCATGTAATATACTCAGAGCAGAGCCATTGTCGTATCCATGCTAACTAATCCATTTGCCCAGTTTTGACTTTTGTCTTGCTGAAAATCCCTTCTGCCCAAAGAACCCAGAATGATTTTTTTAAACAAATCTGATCATATTAGCTCCCTGATTGATAATCAATAATAATTTTTATGATGGAAATACATGCCTAATATTCTTTTCACATTCTCCAATGTTTGCCTGGCATAAATCACTCATCTTCTCACTTTCTCCTGAGTTCTGTGGTTCTACCTTCTTGTCTCTTTCTGGTCCTTAGTCTTTTTCTTTTCTCTGCTTGGAATCCTTGGCTGCTAGCCTTTGCTGTCTGTCATCCCTTCTTCTCAATCAGTTCTTGAATCAGATGCCATTCCTGATGAGAGCATTCTCTGCCAACTTGCCTCTATCCTCTTGTTTTATTTACCCATATCTGAAATTGCCATATTTATTTATCATTTTGTCCATTTATATTTTTCTTAACATTCCTCCTCCCAAGCTGGTGTAAACTGAAGAAGAATGTAGAGGTTTATCGTTTTCACTGGTAGAGCACCAGTACCTACATTCACAGAATTGATCCTCACATTCCCTTTGCAGACCCTGCTCACTCATCTCATGTTTTTATGATACAGGATCTCACAGCCAGAATAAAGTAAAGAAATCACGGTTATGTTGTGTTCCTTCATTACTTAAAACTCTCTAACATTCAAACAGTTACGTGCAGACACTTTCAGTGCTCGACTCAAGCATATACCAAACTTGCCTAAAATTGGAAACAGTCTCATCAGTCAAAAGCTTTCCATGTCAAGTATATGATTTGCTATCCCTTTTCTATCCCCTCCTCTTCCTTTCTTCCCTCCTCCTCTCTCCTCCCTGCTCTTTCCTGGGAGCTGTGTAGTACTCACTGAACCCTGGGAGCACTGTTAAAAGCTGGGCTATAACATTAGTAGATAAATATTCCCATCTTTCTGACCTTCCCAGATCCACACTTTCAGATTTCCTTTTGGGAGTTTTAGACCCCAAATGCCACTGGAGGCCAACACTGCAGTAAGCATTGTAAAGTGAGACGACGTGAAATTAAGGCCCTGTTACCTATAACCAGGAGTGTTCATTAACTGAACATTTTTGGATTGTCATATTTCACTTTCTCCTCTTTTCCCTTTTGTATGTTGAAACCAACTTAGGTAAAATACTGTTCCCAATACCAAAGGCCTGTCACAGAGTCTACTCCCGGGGGAACATATGAATGAGGATGTCTGCCTGCAAGCTGGACTTCATTTCCTTCTCCAGGTTTTCCACAAGTCAGCAGCCACTCTCTACCACACTCCCCTCACCCCCCTACGGGGACCACAGTGGTTCCTTGACTACACTGTGATATTTCTTCATAAGCCTGCGTACTTTTGCTAGTAGTTGAAACATTACCCTGGTGGTTACCAATGTGTCTTGTTCTCTTCTTAAAATTTTTTTTCTTCACAGTTTATTTATTATATATCCCAATTGAAGCCCCCTCCCTCAACTCTCCCAGTCCCACCCTCCCTCTTTCTTCTCCCCCCATCCTCTTCCTCTAGTCCACTGAAAGGGGGAGTTCTCCACTATTACCACCTGCCCATAGCTTATCAAGTCTCATCAGGACTGCTTGGATCCTCTTCCTCTGTGGCCTGGCAAGTCTGCACCATCAAGGGTGAGTTATCAGAGAACAGTCAACTGAGTTCATGATAGAGGCAGCCCCTGATCCCCTCGTTCAGAGATCCACATGGACACTGAGCTGTCAATTGGACACATCTGAACATGGGGTCTAGGTGCTCTTCATGCATGGTCCTTTGTTAGTGCATCAATCTCTGCAGGACCCCCTGGGCTCAGAAATTTTAGTTTTGCTGGTCTCCTTGTGGGGCTCCTGTCTCCTCCATGTCCCTCTAATCTTACCCCTCTTTTTCTCAGTAAGACTCAGTAAATATGTGTACTAGCCAGAATCTGGAAACAACTTAGATGTCCCTCGATGGAAGAATGGATACAGAAATTGTGGTACATCTACACAATGGAATACTACTCAGCTATTTAAAACAAGAAAATCATGAAATTTGCGGGCAAATGGAGGGAAGAAGAGCACAGGGAGTCCCATGTGTCTTGTTCTAACAGGTGTTCAATGAATGCCAGCTCAAATAGAGTCATGTAATTCCATAAAAAGTAAAAATATTTTGGTTTAATTTTACAAAGTACCAAGTGTGTGTGTGTGTGTGTGTGTGTGTGTGTGTGTGTGTGTGTGTGAAACCATTAGAAGATCCATGCAGAAATGACAACCTACAATAATTTTTACAATTATATTTATATATCTTTCTTCTTTATAATGAGTTACACACTACTTAGTAATTCTTATTCAGAAACAGTGAAACATCTAGCTGTCCAGAAAATACATTTGCTTGAATCAGATAAACTTAGTATGCCAATAGAAACCTAACATTTCTTTTTATAAAAGTCATGTTCCTTTTCGGGGGGCAGATCATCACACTATTACTTTTCATGGAGTTTTTTTCCTTGCCCCCCCCCCCCCAAAAAAAAACCTTCAGTGAAAGTAGCATTAGCTTGGCTTTAATGAAACTTTTAAGTTGTACCAGCAAGAGCTGAAGTGATGATAGAATTTAACTTGTTATGCTTTTATTTTTACCATAATACTCTTAGCAAGAGATAAATATCATCCCAAACATATAATTAAAGTATTTGAGTAATCCGTGCTTTAATATCACTTGAGACAATAAATACCTTCTACCACAACCATCTTACTGCTCCTTTTACTGTTGTGGGCTTAATTTTCCACAATGTTTTAATTTTAATACAAATCAGAAAAAGTCCATTGTTCCTACATACTACCAGTATGTATTGCTCTGAACATATTTAGAACAATAAATGGTCTTCTTGCTCTGGAGTCAAGATCTAATTCATGATCTAATCTAATCTACATGATTTAACACTGTAAATGTGTGCGTTTTGTGTGCAGGTGTATTTTTACTTTTGCATTCAAGTCTTTACACATCTGGGTAATCTCAACGTGTTGTCAGACCTGAGAGGTTGCCTGTATCCTGGCATCAAAGGTTGCCTGGACCATAGCATTACAGCGTGTTTAGACAATGCCAGTGTTTCCAGGAAGAGTCTATTTGCACAAGGGGCATTACATCTTTAACTGATTTCTTCTGTACTATTTGCAGAATGAAGACCTGAATTGCTTCTAGTTTTCCATTACTACACACATAGCTTTCTAGATGGTATTTAATATTTAAAAAATGTTTAACTTTAAAAAAAGGTTGAAACTTCCCCCAAGACATATTTCTCTCTCTCTCTCTCTCTTTTCATATAAACCTTTCATTGATGACTTATTTCAACTTTTTTTTGTGAATTTATCTTTATTTAAGCATACACTTCTTCCACAAACTTAGTTTGATCTCCTAGTGTGTGCTGGTATGTCATAGGACAGTTTTGGGGGCCTCAGAATGCCTGTTTTTTTTTTTAAGTAAATAAATAGACTGGTTAAAATTAGCATGCACTAAAGCTATTAAGGAAGTTGATATAAATTTTATGTTAGCCATACTTTTTAAAAACTTTTTTATTTATTTCTTCCTACCTCACCCCAATTTCTTCCAACACCCCAACACTAGGTAGGAGAGAAAAAGGGTTAGTGGGAGAAGGGGAACAGTTCTCTTAGCTGCTTTCTGCTGGTTAGGATAGTTGGGTTCTTTGGAGCCAGTCCAATCCTTCTTTCAGGAGATCACCAACTTCTTGTCTCACAACAGCAACCAGGAGCTGCAAGGGGGAATCAGGAAGGAGCAGCATTATTCTTGCTCTTATTTCCACACTCTTTGTATGCTTTCTAGGATATTTCCCATTTATTCTCTTTGCAGAGTCTTCAGATTTAACCTATCTGCAGCTGGCAAAGAAAGAGCTTCTCTCAGAGGCCGCACAGAGAAGATAGTCTGCTGCTGTGGACCATCTGAATCAACCCCATATCCCACACCTGGGACCAAAGCTAAAACATGTTTATATCCACAAAAATTTTAACTTACTCAAACTTCTCATTTACCTCTTTGGTTTTTCCATAGATTCTGAATTTACTGTTTTCAGTATGGTTTATTTAGTTCAAAATTAGACAACAACAACTCACATCTACATCTATTTGAAATAGGAAAAGAAAGTGTTGCTGAGGCATTTTAGAGGAATATTTGGTGATACACTCCAGTCTAGCTCTGGGGTTTTCAGGGTGACTTTATTTACTTGGCATCCTGTCAAACCAGGCTCTGAGGACAGCTACTTGGGAAATTTTTAAAATTTAAATCCTAGGCTCTTCCCCAGACCTACTATGCTGGATAGTTTTATGTCAGCTTAACGCAAACTAGAGCCATTTGAGAAGAAGGAAACTCAACTGAGAAAATGACACCATAAGATCTGGCTGTAGGACATTTTCTTATTTGATGATTAATTATGGAGGGCCCAGTCCATTGTGGGTAGTGCCATTTCTAGGCTGGAGGTCCTGAGTTTTACAAAAAAGTAAGCTGAGCAAGCCATGGAGGCAAACCAGTAAGAAGCACCCCTCCGTGGCCTCCATGTAAGCTCCTGCCTCCAGGTTCCTGCTCTGAGTTCCTGTTCTGACTTCCTTTAATGATGAACAATGACATGGGAAGTGTAAGCCAAATAAAACCTTTCCTTCAGTAGTTTCAGAAGTCAGACTCTAAACCAGGCCTAATGGGAATTTGGAGCCCATACTCATTCCAGAGGTCACGACTATAGATATTCCCCACCATATTTCCCAATGTACACGTCTTCCATATAAACATACAGCTAAGTCTGCAATCAAAACTAATTGAGCAGAAGCTATTGAGAACTGGGATATGATCTGATCGAGTTTGAACAGCATGATTTGTATGCTTTCTAGGATAAGTCTAACCCTCTGAGGCCTAGAGCCTTGTTCTGGTTTCCATGATTCTTTCCTATTTTGCCTCATAGGTAGACCTAGTCATGTGAGTTTACTCCCAGCTAGTGATAAGGAGAGTATAACCCACTAGTTTATAGAGAAGACAACAGGAATTAAGACCAAATTAGTGTTAGATATTTTTACCAAAAAACAGATGGATGCCAAGGCAAGGGCATGAGTTTATACACAGTGAAGACCATTCCTCTGCTCTATTGCCTTGTTATTGACTATAAATACATTTACTATAGATGTTCTGAAACACACAAAAGTCATCAACATGTAAACAACTCAACATGGGTTCCTTCTGGAATATCCAGCATGTTAGTCCATATTTACACTTATAACTATTTGTCCCTTAATACATACCATTTTTTATTAAATTTTTATTTTTTGTATTAATTACAGTTTATTCATTTTGTATTCCTGCTGTAGCCTCCTTCCTCATTCTCTCCTAATCCCACCCTCCTTCCCTCATCTTCTCCCATGTCCCTCTCCAAGTCCACTGATAGGGAAGGGAGGTCCTCCTCCCCTTCCATCTGACCCTAGCTTATCATGTTTCATCAGGACTGGCTGCATTGTCCTCCTCTGTGGCTTGGCAAGGCTGCTTTCCCCTCAGAGAAAGGTGATCAAAGAGCCAGTGACGGAGTTCATGTCAGAGATGGACCCTGTTTCCCTTACTAGGGAACCCACTTGGATATTGAGCTGCCATGGGCTACATCTGAGCAGGGCTTCTAGGTTATGTCCATAAATGGTCCTTGGTTGGAATATCAGTCTCAGACAAGACCCCTGTGCCCAGATTTTTTGGTTCTGTTGCTTTCCTTGTGGAGCTTCTGTCCTCTTCAGGTCCTACTGTCTCCCCCTTCTTTCCTAAGATTCCCTGTACTCTGCCCAAAGTTTGGCTATGAATCTCAGCATCTGCTTTGATACACTTCCAGGTAGAGTCTTTCAGAGGTCCTCTATGGTAGGCTCTTGTCCTGTTTCCTGTTTTCTCCTTCTTCCAATGCCCATCCCATCTGTCTTTCTGAGTGAGAATTGATCATCTTACCCAGGATCCTCCTTCCTGCTTAGCTTCTTTAGGTGTACAGATGTTTATCCTATGTTTCTATTATATTGTATATCCTATATTTATCCTATATTGTATATCTAATATCCACTTATAAGTGAGTATATTCCATGTGTGTCTTTCTGTTTCTGGGATACCTCATTCAGGATGGTCTTTTCTAGATCCCACCATTTGCCTGCAAATTCCATGATTTCCTTGCTTTTAATTGCTAAGTAATATTCCATTGTGTAAAAGTATCACAACTTCTGTATCCATTCCTCCTTTGAGGGGCATCTGGTTTGTTTCCAGGTTCTGGCTATTATGAATAAAGTTGCTATGAACATTTTGAGCAAATGTCTTTGTTGTATACTTGAGCATGTTTTGGATATATGCCTAGGAGTGGTATAGCTGGATCTTGAAGAAGCATTATTCCTAATTGTCTGAGAAAGTGTCAGATAGATTGATTTTTCAAAATGGTTGTACAAGTTTACATTCCCATTAGCAATGGAGGAGGGTTCCCCTTTCTCCACAACCTTTCCAGCATGTGTTGTCACTTGAGTTTTTGATCTTAGCCATTCTGATGGGTGTAAGGTGAAATCTCAGGGTCATTTTGATTTGCATTTCCCTGATGACTAAGGATGTTGAGCATTTCTTTAAGTGTTTCTCATAGCATTCTTACAAAAGTTTAAAAGTTGTTTGCTTTGTGTTAGGTGAGTTCAAAGTCTCAGCTTAGAACTGGGAAAGTCAGACTTTCATCCTATTTCTTTCTTCCTTCCTTCCTTCCTTCCTTCCTTCCTTCCTTCCTTTCTTTCTTTCTTTCTTTCTTTCTTTCTTTCTTTCTTTCTTTCTTTCTTTCGATAGGCTTGCTGTCTTTCAACTCAAATAAACACTTCATACTGTTCCATTCTTAATGCCTTCTCAAAACCACATTTGATAGGTTCAATTGTCCTTTGAAAATTTAAATAGTATTAGAAGTTCCAGGATGGTTTCATTAAAATCATCTTGTGCAACCCTTCTGTGTGCTCTTTGCTACCTACTTGGCCATTATCTAAAGTAGAAAATTAAGATAACTACTCCACAGAGAACACATACACTCCTGTGTACATGGTTGGTGTATTCAAAAATTTTTCAGAGACATTCATCTATCAATACATCACTGACCAATTGTTTTAGACGTGAGGACAGCGCAGGCCCACATTCTCAAGCAGAAGCAGACATCATAACAGGATTTGCACATTATTATTCGTGGTAGCTTTCTATTTGGTAGCTTCCTCATTTCTAAGCTTATTTTTTGTTGTTGTTTTACTGAGATGTATTTGAAAGTTTAAAATCTGGTGTATCTCCATGAATAGCCCTTGGTTGGAGTATGAGTCTTTGGGAAGTTCCCTGTGTTCAAATTTTCTTGTTCTGTTGCTCTCCTTGTGGAGTTCCTGTCCTCTCCAGCTCTTGCTATTTCCCACTTCTTACATAAAATTCCCCTGAGGGGGGAGCAGCCTTACCAGGCCACAGAAGAAGACAATGCAGCCATTCCTGATGTGATCTGATAGACTAAGATCAAAAGGAAGGAGAGGAGGACCTCCCCTAGCAGTGGACATGGGGAGGAGCATGCATGAAGAAAGGGGAGGTAGGGTGGGATCGGGAGGGGAGGAGGGAGGGGCTTATGGGGGATACAAAATGAATAAAGTGTAATTAAAAAAAAAACAACCTGGTGTATCTAAAGCACACAGTTTGGCGGTTCTTCATGTTCACTGTGACTCCATCATAAAAATGAGGCTAATTAGTTCAATTGCTTATCTCTGCAAAAGTCACTAGCTGCTTTCTTCCTTTGTACATTTTTATTTTCTTTCTGGGGAGTGGGGCATTATACAAGTTTCAAATTGTAGAACATATTTAAGTCCTATTCAACCTATGATGTGGAAAAGGAAAGAATCCTATTTCCCTGTTTAAGAATGTGAAATTGAGGCAGAGCTCTGCAGTCATCAAGTACTTCCTCCATGCCACGAATCCTTTTCTAGTTGGCCAAACCATGCCAAAGACCAGATCTTGAGGATCCTGATGAAGAGTTCACACTAAAATTTTCTGATACCCTTACCAACCAGCCAAACAAATAGACAAACTAACACACAACTAAGATGTGGTGCAGAGTAAATGTGAGTTGCACAACTACATCAGAAAAAAAAATGTTTCTTTGTGGTGGGGATGGTCGGGAATTTCCTCTCTGGAGAAAGGAATGAGGCATTTGATCTGGAGCTTACTCATCTAATCTGGAAAGAACCTGGCCTTGGAGAAAATGCATTCAACAATGAAGGGAAGGAAACGGGTATTGGGAAGTCCACAGCAGATGGGAAGATGTACTCTTGGTCTTGAACAGTCATGCTGACAGTGCATAGTTCTGACGAGTTGTTGAGATTCTGTTTAGCTGCCATGGTCCTATGGTTAGAGTTTGGAGACCACATCAACACTGATGGAGTCCACCTCCTTCAACTCAGCTCTATTTTCTGTCTTCCTACAGTGAAAGCAGAGAGTTAATGACTCTCACACAAGATCTTTTGAGTCTGTTTCCTTTAGATGATATTTGGGTGATTTTTAGATTCATGAATGACTCTAGTTCCTGTTAAAGGAGAAATATAATATTTTTGCATGAAGATTTCACATGAGATATGGTTTTGTGCCATGCACATCTTCTATGACTCTTCACAGTGAAAAAAAAAAGCAACATTTTTTGCGAATAGAGCAACACTCAGACCTCGTTGTCAGTTGGATTCTAAAAGGAAAGTCTTTGAAAAATGTCCAGGCCTCCAAGCATGCTTGGTGTACAACCTCTTTTTTTTTTTTTTTTTTTTTTTTTTTTCCCCTCCGAACACAGGGCTTCTGACAGTAGATGGCAGTGTGAGACGGGGAATTTGAGCCACAGTTGTGATTTTTTTTTTCTTGAAATACTTTTTTTTTTTTTCTTTCCTTAAAACTTGGAAGCATTGAATTGAGTTTTCAGGCAGAGTTTTGTCTGGGAGCCAAGATCCCACCCTGGAAGTTTCTGGCAACCTACAGGTGAGGCAGAGCAAGGGCTTTGTTTGAAGTGGGGCTGTTGCCCTACTCAGAAGCAAGGTGAGAAGTATGTGTGCACCCAGCCAAGCCAACTGCCACTCAATAGTCTTGGCAAGTCTGCACACATCACGGCCAAGGCAGCACCCCTCCCCTTCACCTTTCTCAGAAATTCTCTCGTTGTTTAGACCTAATACACAGGAGGTTTGACATAGCCAAAGCATTAATGCAACTTCAGGATTTTACCTAATCTTCACTCTCCTCAACCCCTTAAAAATCTGAGGCAGGGAGAGAGGGGATTTCCAAACTGAAATACGAAATTAAATTATGAGAGAAAGGCTTGATGGGTTTGAAATGACCCCCTTGCCCAGTGGTCTCTCAAGTTATGGGTTCCACTCAGAATCTGTGAGAAATACTGAACAATATGAGAGTATTATGGCTCATTTTTATTTCCCTTCTTCACTGTCTTAGTGTAGTTGCAGGATGTGGGCTCCAAAGTCACCCAAACTAGCACAGAGCATCTCATAAGTGTTTTAAGCAGGAGAGGAATAACTTAAACAAACATCTTGATTTGTTGAATGTTTTAATTAATAAAGAAGAGCTTAATTTCATTCATCATTCTGATAATGCCCTGTACTTCACACAATAATAATAGGAGTTGAATAGTGTACCTGAGTTTAACCATTGTTTTGCATTTTATTCTTATGTTAAAACTATTCTTAATTTCAGATGTCTTCTTGTCTAGTTAAATCTCCATGCTTGTGTGGCAAAATACCCATTACTTAGCCAATTTCTCCCAACTGTAAGATTGGAATAATGTCACATTTACTCCATGGAGCCTGGTCTAGAGTACTAGCCTTTCTATCCTGTGCAATAAATGTTATTCATTGGCATTAGGCATAGTTTGAAACATTATCACTCTCACTTAAAATGGCAAATACTTAATTACCCTAGACCCAGAAAAGTCAGACAGGCAAATTTCGTACTTAAGATATGATGCCTACAAGATTAAGTGAAAGGAAATTTGAGATTACCTTAAGAAAACTATTTTTTTCACTTAAATGAGAAAACAGAATGTTACACGCAAAACTCATCCATGGCTGTGTGCGTTCGAATGTGCACATACTTTGCAAAGCCAGTTTGACCAGTGTTTTAGTTAACAGGTGAGGGACAAGACTTCCAGAATGAAGAGAAAATGGAGGCAAGAGAATACATATGGTCATAAGCCACGTGTATTGTTTCCTATTATTCGTTAGATATCTTTAAACATGTGAGCCTGGGGGTCAGAGTCTGAAAAAGTAAGGAGTCCCAGAGTGGAGATATTCATCATTATCTGTGTACTACAGTACTCAGGAAGCTGAGGCAGGAGGATTGCCAGAAGTCGAAGCCAGGCTGGGACACAAAGTGAGTTGGAGGCCCACCCTGGCTTACACAGGAGGGATTGCTTCAGGAGACTGTATCAGTAAAACAATGCATCTAGCAATCCAATTTTGTTTTCTTTTTATGAAGGTGCTTACACAGGGTCTCCATGTTAACCTGGATGCAGGCTCCTTGAGAGGTTGACAACCACAGTTAAGGATAAGGGTGCTATTTCTTAAAGGCATCACGTCTTACATTTCCATAGCCCCTTAAGATATTCACCCACTGTTTTAGTAACATAAATAAAATGCTTTCTTCTTGATCTGTGCCTTTGGAAAACTGCTACACAGTCCTGTATATTTCCCTGAGAAAATGAGGGACACTCAAAATATTTTTCAAGGAAAAACTAGTACTCACAGCACCTACTAGCTCTGTTCTAGACATGGTAGGTACTCAGTGAATAGAGCTGGGTATGAAAAGCAACTTTCCAGTTGGAAATTATAGAACCAGACAACTATAGAATCCTAGGATTGAAAGAATCCTATAATTCACCAAAATCTCTCTTTCTTATAAATGATGAAACTGAAGGCTAAAAAGGTTAAGTTGAGATCGGCAACATGGATTGTACTCAAATCCCCAGAAAAGCCAGGAGGGGAATATGTATAGACGCAGGAAAAGATCTACTATCAAGAGTCAGCCGCCATCCTTCTTTCAGTAATCCCAGCAAGTTGGAGGTGCAGAAACCTGATGGTTTAGAGCCAGCCTGAAGCCTGCCAGGCTTGAGATCCAGGGAAAGCCAGTGCTTTGGCTGCATCTCAGGCCAGGAGGAGCTCACAATCTAGCTCGTGAGGGCAGGCAGGAACTGACATTCTAGCTCAGAGCAGGCAGCCATGAAGAATTCCCTGACTGAGAAGAAGCATGAATCTCGGGAGGTTACCGGTTTTGTTCTATCCAGGACTTCCAATTATTGAAAAATCTGCTTTACTCACTCGATGGGTTCAAATAAGAACCACCTAGAAGCATTCTCCCAGGAACATTCAGAGTAATATTTGATCAGATACTTGGACATCCTTGGACCAGTCTAGTAGACATACATTTGTGACGTTTGTGTTACTTTTTCATTGAAGCTTGTGAGGCTGTCAGTTCAGAGGAAACAGAGCCGTGGCTGTCCTGTGTGCTAACGTAGAATGCTTCTGTCCTAACCCTAAACAAGTTCAGGATTTCCTTTTTCTGTAGACAGATACTCATTCTCAAGCTTTGAGAATTCTGCTTTGGTAAAAACATTCTAGAATTTTTAGCTCATGGCCTTGAAGCAAAGCAGATGCATGTATGAAGGTGTTTCCCTTAAAATGTCCTCCTTGTACCATCCTGGCATTGTTTTTTTGTCTTTGAAATTGCAGGAGGAGGAGACACTGGGTTTGGAAACATTAGGAAAGTGGAGATTTAAATCTGAGCGAAATATCAGAGAGAGAGGGGTAGTGGCTTGTGCATTACTCAAGGTGTTGATGTAGAGTCCTATATGGATGGAGGATGGCCAGTGGTGGTTTCATGCCTGTTTATCACACAATAGCTGGGCAGGGAATGAGGAAGAACAAAAGATAACAAGCTTATTAAAGGTAACAGCATGCTCAACTATGTCCTAGTTTAATTTCCAACACTGTTTAATTGATTATCCTTCATACACTACTGAATTTACTCAAGCTAATGTTTCAATAAAGCAAAGAATGAACAAACGTTCAGGATTTTATCCATTTTATTCACTCGCTGCTGAATTTCACCCAGCTCCTAGAATAGCACTTAACTGGATCCACAAACTGCTGGATCCCCAAAGAAACACATATTTCCTGAGTGATTATGAAGTATCAGGAGTCTTCAGTAGTAGTACATGGACTAAAAGATTAAAGCACTTCCTATCAGAGAATTGGGTGACATGTCCATGTCTTTCTTATGGTTAGTTTTAAGGTCCGTTTGACAGGATCTCGAGCTGCCTAGGAGACAAACATCTGCGTGCGTCCCTACAGGAGTTTCCACAGTGGGCTGATTGAAGAGGGAAGTTACACTGTAGATGTAGGTGGCACCATTCCCGTGATGAGGCCCTGAACTGAATACAAAGGAGGAAATGTGCCACGCCCAAGCTTCCATCTTCCTGACTGCAGACAGGCACAACGTAGCTGTCTGCCTCACACTCCTACCAGCAGGACTTCTAGTTATGGACTGCAGCCTCCAACTGAGCTAAAAAAAACAATTCACATCCTTAAGTTACTTCTCACTAGGCATTTGTTCTTAGCAGTAAGACAAATAATCAATATGTGCATTGTTTTATGAATTAATGCTAGTACTGTACTAGTGAACAGTCTGAATGATGTAGATGATATATATTGAGATGAAATTTGACTATGGGATCAGTCTTGACTTTCAATGGTAAAACAAAATAAAAAAAAAAAAAAGAAACAAAAAACAACCTATCATGTAAAAGATGTAGTTGCATTTTAAAGAACAATTTCCAAAGAATACATATGAGGTCCATGGGCAGATGTTATATTTTTATTTAACATCTAAGCTTTTTTTCAGATTTATTTCTAATTTGTTTAACTGTAAAACAGGCTAAGTTGAAATAAAATAGCTCCTGTATGCTCTCAGTTTTCACCCAAGCGTTTAAGGACTATCTATCTTACGGAATAAATAACTACATGATGTAGAAGGCCCTGTGTTTATTAGAAGTTGCTAAACCAGTTGGATTGTTCTAAGTTAAGGGAAGAGCAGACACAACTATTAGCACTTATAATGAAAACAGTCGGTTTGTTTAAATTCAGCTTAGAACATCGATTAAAGATAAAACCCCCATCCCGTCTTTCTTTTAATGGCCTTTCAAAGGCAAAGAAATTACTCATAGTTTTCATTAGTATCTGTTCTTTTGTCTACAAGGAATGAGTCAGGGATATTTTTCTTTAATTCAAAACAGACAGAATGCTTGCATGCTGAATGGTCGAGCAGTGCTTAGCTGTCCCCTGAGAATGTTTACTGACGGTCATGGAATTGGCGAGGCAAGAGAAGGAAGAGGGGGTATGAAGACTGTTCTGTGGGTGAAGTGTTTGCTGCCAGAGGCATGAGGATTTAAGTTAGGATCTTCAACACCCAATGAGAAAGCAGGAGTGGTGGTGTACATCCGGAACCCCAGCACTGGGGGAGAGAGATAAGTGGGTCTAAGGACCTTGTTGGCCATTCCATCTCAAATGGTAAGCTCCGCACATAATGAGAGACCCTTTCTCAAAAAATAAGGGGTGAATGACAGAGGTGGACCTTGTGTCCACCTGTGCTCTCTGCCATAGGCCTAGGAACACATGCAAGTGGGTATTTCCACACATATATGTGCACAATGCACATGCAATGAGAATATAATTGAAAAAAAAAAGAAGATAAAGGATAGATACTGCAGTCTCCAGGGTGAGCTCTGCTAGAAGGTCCTGAATGGTTTCTTCCACATGGAAGTTCAGTTTCTGTGTGAGGAAAGTTTGACTTCTTGAATGTTTTCCTTTCTAAAATTATAATGGGGAATATATGAAGAAGGAAGGTTTACTTTCAGTTTTTAGAATTTCTAAAAGTATTGAGCAAGAGCTCTACTTGTGCTTCTGTTCAAAAATCAGAATCTAGGGGCTGGAGAGATGGCTCAGTGGTTAAGAACACTAGCTACATTTCCAAAGGACCCAGGTTCAATTTCCAGCAAACACATAAGCATTCCACAGCTTACTACTGTCTATAACTCCAGTCCCATGTATTCTGACAGCTTCATGCCAACACACAGATAATTAAATTTTAAAAATAATTAAATTATTTTTAAAAATTAGAATCTAAAAACTCAGTTATTAAAGCAGTGAATTCATGGCTATGGTACTGGGATGAGCTGAGGGTGTGGCTATGGGAAAGGGGTTTGCTTCATTTGTGCATGGCTGTAGGTTCAATTCTTAAAACTAAAAATGCAAAAGAAAAGGTTTATGGATAGAGTTGTTCAAAGACTACCTATGGCAAAAGACATTGCCTGTATATTAGATACTGGGAGGGTGTTTGGAGGCTGAGTTCTTACGTTCTACCCCAGAAATGGCTGATAATAGGTCTATGTTTTACGCTAGGGGGAAGGGGAACATTCTTTTCTGAGTACAGTTTCTCTAAAGCTCAAGATTGTTAGTAGGTGCTGGTGTGGCTACAGCTCCAATGTCCTCACTGCCACTAACAGCCCAAGTGACAGCATAGAAATCGCCATCTCTCTGGGCTGGCGATTATTTTGTCATCAGTAAAAATCCAAAAGTAGATGAGATGACTTTTAATCTCTCTGCAAACATGACATCTAAGATATCTGCCAAAAAAAAAAAAAAAGAAAAAGAAATTTAGGATTTTTATGTTGACAATATTTCAATATTTTCAGGAAACCCACTCCATATAAACAGAAGGCATTATATATTATTTGGAAAAAAAGAGAAAGTAGTGACACTTAATATTTATACAAATAATATCTTTCTGAGTATGAAAGTGATAGGCAAAGAGTGTATATTAGGTAGGCCTTCCTTTTGCTTGTTTTGTGCACTTTTTTTTTTAAACATCATGAGTACAAAACCTTGGCAGAAGAGATGGAAAAAAAGTTAATTTCTCCTTCAGAACGTGTTATCTGTCAAAGCTAGGATTAAAATGGACAGTTTTCCTGCATTTCCCCCTTTAGCTTCTCCTGGAGAGCCTTAGTCTCCTCCTGTGTTGGGTTTGTCTTCATAGACTCTTCATGCCGGAGAGGGAAAATATCAAAAGCTGTAGATGCCTTCCTAGGTAAAAAGGCTTCCCTTGCCTTCTGAAGTGTAGCAGTCTCTCCTATCCTCTCCCTTTTTGAAATACATCTTTTGTTTTTATGTCAGTGATCCACCCTAAACCTCATTGCTTCTTTTCTCACAGTCATGCCTTGGCGTCTCTCAAGAATTCCTTGATGCTAGCTGGCAGAGACCTCTTTTGCTGTCTCTCTGTGGAGGTCCCCATGTAAAGGTTTAAACAGTTTCACATACTAAACATCTCATATCACCTCTTTCTCACATACACGCACATACACACATCACACATCACACATGCCATACACACCACACACACACACACACACACACACACACACACACACACACACACGCTACACTTTGGAGGTGTCTGACAAGACCGCCCTCCACCCCTGTTTTTACCTTAAATCTGTATTCCCTTGTAGAGCTGTTTGCTCTTAAATTTCTATCACATCCTGTCTTCCAGAATCCCCGTCCCTGCCAGGTAGTAAATTCTCACCCTCTTTGAGAACGTGAAGACTGGCTGCATATTGATGTGATGAGTTTGAGACACCTGCAGTCCTGTGAACATTACCTCACACTGGGACCAGCCCCCATTCTCTGCCTTAACTCCCCTTCACTCACTTGGGGCTCAAACTGCTACTCACTTCATCACTCCACTACTCTAAAAAGAACCAAGTAATAGTTCTGATCCCCACGGGGGTCAATTACCTTTTTGGGGTTCAACATCGCATATTTCACCCCCAACGAAAACTGCCATTATGCATCTGGCTTGTTCAACTGCAAAAGAGGAAAGGTGGGCAGATGGAGTCGGAGGGGAGGCAAATATTTTGGATAGATTTATCCAAATCCATCAGTGCACCTGGAAAAACTGTATAGAAAAGACAGACTTTGAATTTGAAGCTAACATTTGAATCCGGGCTTTGCGGCACGTTAACCGTTTGCCCTTAAGAAGTTCTGTGACAACCAAAAACTCCCTTTCTTCACGTGTGAGGTGTAGATAACAATGACAACTTTATTGGACTCTCAACAAAGAAGACGGATATTGTATTTAAAGTTCTTGGAACCTGAGAGGAAGAGGCGCTGAATAAATCATATCAATTACTATGACTAACACTACACGCTAATCCCATTCCTGTTAATGAGAAGTCAACAGTCTCCTGCGTGCAGCCTAAGTATTATTCACTAACCGCCATCTGGATTCTCTAGCTGAGTGGGGGGGCTGGAGGTTGCGTGAAAGTGACATGAATTTTAACTCTAAGCTTTCCTGCCTCCTCATCTCAGCCTACCGTAGAAAAGCCAGTGTTTCAGGACAATATTTAAAGTACAGTATCGTCTCCCCACTTTGTCCTCACTCAGATTTTTCTACACTCTTCTCTTGTCCTTAACCCCACAATTCACACTGTTCACAAATCAGAATACGGATGTGTGTGCATGGGGTGTCTGTGTGTGTGTGCGTGTGTGTGTGTGATGTGGTATATGTGTATGTGTGTGGTTTGTGTGATGTGTGTGTTGTGGTGTGTATAAGGTGTGTGTGATATGTTTATGTGTGTGTATCTGTAGTATGTGTGTAGTATGATTTGTGTGATGCCATCTGTGTGTGTGTGTGTGTGTGTCTGTGTGTGTCTGTGTGTGTGTGTCCTGTGTTCCTTTGGACTGAAGACAGATCCTACTCATTCTAAGATCTTCCATAAAACACCTTCCTATGTAGGAGCTTCTGTGCCTTTCTTTCTACTAAATCCTCACAGGAGAGAGATAATTCAAGCTTGAATCCAAGCCATTGTTCTACTTATCATGATGTTATCCCAAATAATTTTTTCATCAACTGAAATTTTCTATAGCACAGTTAAGCTACAGAACAACCTTCATGTTTCTGGTGCTTCTGGGGTCAGGATTGCTACCCTGCATGCCCAGAGAGACTCAGACCGCTAATCAAAGAGAGAAATAGAAATGTTACCAAATTTGCATTACCTTTCCACCATTGCAGAGTCAAGAGGTCCTACAATAGAGACCCTGTGTATTGTCATCTGTCTCACTTGGACAAACTCAGAATCTAGTTACTTTGTCCACATATGTAGGCTGTTAATGACTTGCATAACTGAGATTATATATATATATATATAATATATATATATTTCATATATATATATGATATATTATCATATATATATATAAAATATATATATTATATATAATATATATATTATATATATTATATATATATATAATATATATATTTCATATATATATATGAAAACCCTTGCTATGAAACAAAATATTTATCTTTAAATGTAATAATAAGAGTGGCTGCATCTTTACCTTGATTTACAGGTACGTGCATGGATGCCTAGCACTAGGTTTGAATTCACCCAGGCTCTTCCATATCCCCCTTATACTCACACTGCCTGGAAACTATTGGAATGACATATAAATGCTTTCATCTGTCATCCCCAGGACTCATGATTCCTGAGGAAGCTCCAGCTGATGCAACAGTGTCCCATGTCTTCCTTCTCTAGCTCAGCACCTTGTAACACAGAACACACTCAGAGAGTTCGCGTTGTAGGTTGATGGTTCTTAAAATTAAAATATGAAATTTAATCATTCAAGTTATTTTATTTTATTTTGTTCATATCCCACAGAAGGATACCTACCTCTTCATTTTATAAGTTGGGCTCCTGTATCTTTTTTTTTTAATTCTTTATTAAGGGCTCCTATATCTTATTACTTATCTTCTATTTAATGGGAAGTTAATATATTGGTGTGGGCTAAATAGAACCAGTAGCAACTGAGAGATATAGTTCAAGAAAAACGACCCTGCCAGCTAGTACTTTAGTTCACTGGGACAGAAATTTCAGTTCTGGGTTTCTAAAACAGAAATAAAATTAAAAGACAAACAAACAAACAACAAACAAAAACCCCAAACCTATCTTCAGCATTCTGGCTGGTACATTTTATGACACTGCCTTAGCTTCTTGGAACGAGTAGTCATTAACCAGACAGAAGAACATGTGCAAATAGGGAAAGGAGAAAAATGCACAACAGCCATAACTAAAACAACAACATTGACAACAACATCAACAATAACAACAGCAGCAGCAGCAGCAGCAAAACCTCCAACAATCAACTTCATGTTGAAAAGCTATTAAATACATGTCAGGGTCTAAGGTCTTCCTGTGCATTGGTCCACGCATTTTCAGAAGAACAGCACATCTTTCTCATAAGTGGAATCAATGCAAGGAGCTCTGCAAACCTCTAGTAGTTTTCATATGCATTTTTTTTTTTTTTTGGTCAAAGGACTTGTGTTGATTGAATTAATTATGCCTCCCCACTGAGTTCCATTTTCATCGGAACCCACATGGCAAAGCTGTAAATGATACGTGCAAATAAGGAGTCATCTCTAGGGAAAGCCTTCTTTGAGGAACATGGCTCTCACTTTGTGAGATGCTAACAGCGTGTGCAGCTGCATTTCAGGGCTGTGGCCTAAGAAAAGATGCTGCTGTCTCTTCTGCTTCTTCAGTATCAGTGTCAACGCATCCCTCTTTCATATTGTTGGAGAACAAGGTGCAAAGGTCAATCACACATTTCCAGTAATTCCAGGAATTCCTATGAAGATATAATCTGTTACCTCTTCATCACGTTGGAGGATAGACTGGACAGTCCATATTTATTCAGGTGTTAATCAAAACTCAGCTACATCTCTTTCGGTCTGCTCTCTCTACTCCCTTTCTGGCAATTATTGCAACTTCTAGATGAAGAGCTATAGGCAATTAATGGCAGCGAAGAGGGATAACTAGTCTTCTTTAGGGATGGTCCCACTGATAGGTTGTATAGTTCTAAGTGGCCATCACTAGACACATAAACACGCTACATACAAGCAACACTAAGTGCATCCAACAGGAATAGATCATATACATGTCGGTGAATGTAAGACTGGAAAGTACTTCTCTGCACAGGATGTACCATAATGGATCCTTGACGAACTGGGAACTCAATGATCTCTGTTCATTGGGAAATTCATAATCTCAGTCCAGTTCATTATTATCTATTCACTTCACCTTTCCCATCATAACTGGATATACCAACACCCACCTTAAAGGGCCATTTGAGGAATTAAAATATGTTGTGTTGTGTTTGAGAGCTTTACACGTAGTAAAATCTAACTGCCGTGTTAATTGACTGTACTCCTTAGACCTACAGCATAGGCTCCTCCTGCTGGGGCCAGATATTTATGTTTTAACAAGCCTTCCAGGTAATTCTGACACACATTAAATTCTGAGAAACTGTTACAGGTGAGTGGTTTGGATAAAAATGGTCTCCATAGGCCTAAAGGGAGTGGCACTATTAGGAGGTGTGGTCTTGTTGGAGTAGGTGTGGCTTTGTTGGAGAAGGTATGTCACTAGGGGGTGGGCTTTGAGGTTTCAGAAGCCCAAGCCAGCTCTAGTAGCTCCCTGCCTCTTCCTGCTGCCTGCTGATGCAGGTGTAGAATTCTTGGCTCCTTCTCCAGCACCATGTCTGCCTGCATGCTGCCATGCTTCCCACCTTGACGATCATGGACTAAACTTCTGAAACTGTAAGCGAGCCCCAATTAAATGTTTTTCTTTATAATTATTGCCGTGGTCATGGTTGTGTCTTTATTGCAATAAAATCCTAAACTAATTCAACAGAGCACAATGAACTATGGAAGTCCTTTTACTGACTCAATTAAACACAGATTCAAGGAATTCTACAAGCTCGGTCTACAAGATGGTTTATACTTAATGTGCAAGCCACAGTAGAACAGGCTTCTTAAATATAAATATGAAATCTTCAGACAAGCATAAACAAAATTAATTATTACCATTGATTTCATTATCCTCTGGGACTTATTAAGGGTGCATCTCACTACTATTTAATTTAGTCCTTCTAATAACTTCAAGAGACAAGGATTGTTCCTGGTCACGTTTTCACAGGCAACCAGATAGTATGACTGAAGTCGCCTCAAAAAGTGATGGAACTGAGTTTCACAACCACAGTTCAAAAACTTTATGTCTACACACTTTATGAAATTCAACTATTTGTAGCTGTCTTTTTCATCCTGACAGGACCACTGAACAAATGCTGATAATCATATATATATATATAATCTTGCTTTAATAGAAGAGCTACAGACCATTATTCTGGGTTACAGTGACCTTTCTCATTTCACTCTGGAACTTATCATAATTTATATTATGTACAAATACTAACATATATGTATCAGTCTCATGAGATAAGAGGTTGTATTTGCCTTAGTCATTATTTTGTTGTCCTCTGCTTAGAGTAGTGCCAGGAAACACTGTATTATTTTTAACTGAGTGGGCCATCATGTCTCTCCTGGTGAGGTAAACACTTTAGGTGCACATACCAGTAACAATAATTTTTGTATTGATCTGAATAAATTTTGGCAAAGCCACTAGTTAGATAGCACATATACTGATTGGGGAATTACTTTAACATTAATTTTGCCAACCCACTTGCAATTCATGCAGCCAATATAGCATTTCATTCAGACTTTAATTATATAGCCATAAAACTAGGAGTTGAAATAGTGTTTGGAGTATAATAGCTACTAAGGCACAATGAGGATTTAGACCCTGAGGTTACGTGACCTGTTCAAGGTTAAATACTAGTTAGGGGACAAGCTACAAGGCACACTGAAAGTCAGTGTTGGTTGACTCCTAGCCAACATTTTTATTCACTTAAACCTGTCTTAATGTAAGTGGGGTGCCCTTGAGTATAGGCATATGAGATCTATAAGGCAGGTGTACTCTGCCCTACAGCAAAACTAACCTTCATATGACTAAATGAAAGTGGAACTTTCTTCTAAACTGGTTTCGCCACTAGCAAAATTATAGTTTTTGTCAAATGAACTTCATGATGCTTCAATTTCCTCATCTCTGAATTTGGGGGACAAATAGAACTCCTTAAAAAAATTTACGAGTACATTTACCATTTGAAATAGTCATCCTATGTCCTAGTTTCATTTCTGTTGCTGTGGTAAAACACTAGCTAGCAAACTTGGGGATGAACGGGTTTATTTTGCTTAAAAGTTACAGTCCATTATCTAGAAAAGCCAAGGCAAGAACTCAAGTCAAGAACATGGAAGCAGGAATTGAAGCAGCGATGAGACAGGAAGGCTACTGTCTGGCTTGATTTTGCTCAGCTTATGTTTTTATGCCACATACGATTATCTGTTAAGGAGTGACAGTACCCAAAATGGGCTGGTAACTTCCACCTTCATAATTAATGTATAAAATGTCCCACTGACATGATTACAGTCCAGTCTGATGGATACAATTTTTCAACTGAGGTTCTCTCTTTCCAAGTGACTCTACTTTATGTCAACTTGACAAAATATTAACCAGCATAATTGACCCCTTATCCATTAAACTACAACCTTTCCTTTCTTATTTATCACCAAGATCTATATTAGTATATATCTATCAATATTGATATTACAATATAAAACAGTAAAATTTTAAAAGTCCTACATTGAAAAAAAAATCCATATGCTTTAAGAGTCTAAATATCCAGCCAGGCATGATGGCAAATGCCTTTAATCTCAGCACTCAGGGAGACAGAGGCAGGTGGATCTCTGTGAGTCTGAGGCCAGACTGGTCTACAAAGAAATAAAAAAACAATCAAGGATACAAAGAGAAATCCTGTCTCATAAAACAAACAAAAGAGTCTAAAAATCCAAAGTGTCTTTCAAAGTTTCAAGTAATCTGCTGTGGGTTCCTAGAAAATCATAAATAAGTGTAGGCATAGATATTTGTTATTGCTTTAAGGGAGTTGGATGTAGGAATGATAAGTAAAAAGGTAAATTATTGAATCTACTTTTGGATCAAAGAATATTAATAAGCCAAGAATATTACATTGGTATAATTAAATTTGTATATTAATACAGATTTAAGATTATATTTGGTTACAATATTAAGGTATTGTACTTCTTAATATTTCAGCATTAAATTCTAGCCCTTTTGAAAGCTGCTAAATGCCAATTATTCAGCATAATTAAGAAATGTATATTAAAAGTCAAACTCATGGTCATGTTAGATACTAGTTTAGTTAACTACAAAAACATGCTTTCTATATGACAGAAAAAAATAGCTAAAAACAAGTGATTCAGATAAGATAGATGATAGAGAGATGATAGTAATAAAGAGAAAGGGATAGAGAGAGAAAAATGATCTTCAAAAATCTTAGAGCTCTACAAAATACAGCATTTAAAGTTTTTTATTAAGCTTTTTTTTTTTTTGACAATGGACAGGTCTGCTCCTGACAGCATCCCTATTCTACTTCAAAGATCATCAAAGGCTTCGTATGAGGCAAGCTGGCAATTGGGTGAGAAAAATGCCCTTTATGTCAGTTACAGGCAAAATACTGTCTAAAACTGGACAAACTGGATGCAAGAGAGTCAACTGCCAAGTTTTGCAAGGACAAGGTAGGTAAGTCCTTTATAATTCCTGCTGCACAAAAAAGTCTGTCAAATATTTTGGGCCAGAAGGCTAAAGTTGATGCCCCAAAATTATGGAGAAATTTTGAGGGCTTGTCCAGCCAGCCAAATATCTCTGTTATTTCTATACCTTTGGAAGCTGCTTGTCTGCACTTGTTACATATTTAGGTAATATTTATTCTTTCCTAAGTCTCTGATGGGGTTGAAGACTAGATAGTTATAGTCTCACTGTTAAATTGTTTAGGATGATAGAAATTGATAGATAATAGAATTTTTATCCAAGGGTGCCAAATGTACAAATGTAAATCTTATCTAATAATTTTATAATTGTTATTATTACAGTTTGTTATTATAAGGAAAAAACCTTTTATTAGTCTAAAAAGGCGATGTAGCCTTAGGATTATAGTGTAATTCAAATCCTGATTGTGTATACACCACATCCAGTTGGAATCTTTGTTCTGAGACTCGCCTGTCTCAAAGTTGTGTAAACACTACTCCCCAGTTCTCCACTGGTATGCCATTAAAGCAGTTTACAGCCAGTCACTGAGCAGGGGAGAGAATAGAGCTAGACTTTCTGCTAACATGAGGAAGTGGAGATAGAGGAGGAAATAGAGGATTCAGCCATGTGATTTAGCCATGGGCATGTGTCCAAGATGGACCAGGAGAGAGAGTGCAGCAAGAAAAGCTACAAAGTGCAATATTCTGGGATGTACTCTGGGAGGAGATCAAATTAGTTTAGAGGGTTAAGAATAGAGTAATAACTGCTCAGTTCTGGTGTTGTGAAGCTTATTATTAAACCAATATAAAAGTCTCAATTATTTGTGTGTTAGCTGGGTTAAGAGAGAAGCCAAGATAAACAAACACAGTTCAATAAAAATAACATTAATAAATAAGTTACACAGTTCTTATTCCAAGAGGAAGAAACATGGGGGAAAAATCTCAAACAAATTAAAGCAATATCCAGAAGCCAATTCTGGATATTCTGGATATTCTGGATATTAAAGCCAATATCCAGAATATCAAATCCAGTAGCTGAATGCCTAGTCTCCGGGGTTCACTCTCAGTCTTTGGGCTGCAAAGGTATGAGCATCTGTATTTCTGCCTTTGGCATCTGTAGCCCACATTGCTTGTCTCCTAGGCATGGGCTGGCTCTGTTTCATACTCGCTGTTCTCATTTGTAGTCAGCTCATGGTCCTCTTAGCTCCAGTCTCCTGGGTTATCCACTGAAATTGTGGCCATACCTTAACTGTCAGCTCCTTGGTCTTTACTCAGCGATTCTAACTGTCCTGCACAGTGCCAAGCTTCAGCTTCTCTTCATGATCCCTCAAGTACTGGGATTCTCAGGATACCTAAAGCCATACCTCTCTCAGTGTTTCTATCACCCTAGTTCTCATAGCAGCTCATTAAGCTCTGAGAATTTAAAGTTTTCCTAATCCAAAGCTGCAAACTCATTCTATAGTCCTCTGTAAAAACAACATGGCCAGGTTCATCACAGCAACATCTTGCTCTTTGGTACCGATCTTATTCCTAGTTTGGTGTCTACTGCTGTGACAAAGCACTGATTACAACCAACTTGAGGAGGGAAGGATTTATTTGGCTTACAGATTACAAGCCATCATTAAAACAAGCCAAGGAAGAAATCCAAAGCAAGAACCCAGAGGTGGGAACAGAAACAGAGATGAAACAGGAAGGCTACTTCTTGGCTGGCTTCCATGGCTTCCTCAATTTGCTTTATCATAGACCGCATGACTGCCTGCCAAAGGGTGGCACCGCCTCCAGGTTTCTGGGCCCTCCCATAGCAATCATTTACCAAGAAAATCAAGGCTAGTCTGATATAGGCAATTCCTTAGTTGAGGTTCCCTCTTTCCAGGTGTCTCTAACTTTGTGTCAAGTTGATAAAAACTAAACAGCTCATCCCACCTAAAAGTAATCCATGGCTGATAGCTGATATTGTATAATTGATGACTAGAGGAAAAAAAATTGTTTACCATCATCTTCGATATCCATAGACTTTGTCATCAGAAAAGCAAACGCAAGCTAAATATGCCTGAGAAAATAGGCCAGGTTCTAAAAATGTATATAACTTCTATAGAGTCTCTAACCAAAAGGATTTATTGGCCTTACCCGTGAAGCAATTGATTACTGAAAATCACAATAGAAATACAATCCATAGTTTTTAACTGTTCTAGAGTTCAATCTAATTTAAATGTTTGAAAGATTATGAAAATACCCTGTATAGAACATGTATGCCCAGTATGTACACATGGTACATATGTATTTTATGTGAACATATCTCTCTGCACATACAGCAAACACATAAACACATATGTTTGTGTCTTTATCCATTTCAAAACAAGCTGAGGCAAGGAATTCAAAGCAACCCTGGTCACTGAATGGTTACATCTATTTACAGCAAATACCGCAGATTGATTAGGAAGGACTAGCAGACGACAGGTTAAAGCCCCTTTCACAGCATTTGCAATGGCCACTATATTTTCCTAATTAGAGGATTTTAAATACTTAATTCAGTTGCAGTTTGTTCAATAAAGGCATTTGCGTCAGAGAAACCTATTACAGAACGTGCAGTGCATTCGGCATATACTATGATTGGCCAGAATGTGGTGTTATTATCTTAAAAACAAGGGGGGGGGAGGAAGAGGTTTTTATGTGTTTTTTTTTAAAATTTTAATTCTGTATGAAGACTTGCTCTCCTTTTGAGGATTAAAGAAAAATGCTTGGTTTCATAGACAAATAGACTGGACCCCGTGGAAGCTGACTGGCATACAGACACAAAATACAGATCTGATAATTGGATCTTCAGCTCCCATTAGAAGGAAGGAATTGTCAATAACCCACAATTAATATTTACTGGGGGACTCAAGATGCGAGTAGGAAGTAGTGTCAAACACATCCACAAAAAGTTATATTATTTCAAGTTACATATAGATTTGGCTCAAGGTTTTTCCCACCACCATCGTATTTTTTCATTCCTTTAGAAATCTAGCCATGTCTTTTTAAAGAAGAGCTGACCATATGTTCTTTAACTTGTTTCTTTTTTACTTCTCCTTCAGGCAAAAAGAAGCAACGGCAACAAAAATAAAAGTTTTTATGACCTCGCACTGAATCGAGATACCAAGACAAGAGTTAAATGAAGAGGCGTGGTGGTTTTAATGAAGAAAAAGAAAACAATTTAAGCGTTGCCAGGTGGAAAATGAGACAGTGTCTTTATATGGCATGTGTGGAAGAGGAAGAGCCACATGGATGCCTGGGAAGGCAGTTTCTAGTGTCAGGAAATTTTTGCTATGGTCTTTGATCTGCGGTCCAATTTTAGTTGTGGTCTAGAAGAAGAAAACAAAAAAAACAAAACAAAACAAAACAAAAACAAAAACAAAATGAAGAGGAAAACTATTATTTGCTTTAATGTAAACAGTCTCAGTGATCCAAGTGATGCAAAAAGAAGGTAGGAAAAGTGTTGATTCACAAAAGCAAACAAATCTTTAAAACAAAAATCAAAACAATGCAAAGATCTCCTCTCCTCTCCTCCTCCTCAGCCACTGCCAAGAATCAACCCTCAACGTCAGAACTACCACATGCCCAGCATGTTCCTCACCCAAGATGACCGGGTTTACCGTGGGTGTATTTTTTTATTTTTATTATTATTATTATTATTTTTTTTTTGTGAAGAGTTGCATTTCCTCAGAACTCAGGACTATCTGGATCTATCTGGAATGTTTCTTATTCACGCAAATTCTACAGCATGGATGGGATTATCTGCTCACGGGATGTGGTTCCTGGAGTTGTTTCCCGGCTCTGTTTACCTATTAAAATATATCTATGTCTAATGAACACCGTTTTACAAGGGGATGATGCCATGTTACAGAGATGGTAAATTACATGGGGCAGAGGTGCTGATGTCTACCTATGCTGGCCTGTGGCACAGAGAGTGGACACGGGAGTCTGCCTTCTACTCCCTAATTCTTGGGAAGTCTGGATAAAACATGGCTGGAAAAAACAAAACAGAGCTACAAACCGTGACAGAGAGATGGATATTTATTCTTTTGCCTATTTATTTATCCTGTGGGGGCTGGGGATTGAATCCAGGAACTCACACATACTACTCAGTCAATTCACCGCTGAGCTGAACTCTCATCAATGGGGAATTTTTATTTGTTCGAGACACTTGTCTTATGCTTTATGCCAGACTGGTTTCATGCTTGTGGCAACCCTCCTGCCTCAAACCCCTTGGTTTTAGGATTTGCCAGGAATGACCTACCACACTTGACATTAGAAAAATTATGACCTGCCAGAAACAAAAAGAAAATACCAAGATAGAGGTAGGCATGTTTTGACAGACTTTTATACAGTTCTTAGGTGCTGGTATCTTGAGGTCAGTGGACATCAGGGTCAAAGGCACTTTGTGGAGCCAGCAAGGGTTGTTTCCCTTCTAACTGGGAACAAAAGGCCAAACCTAATCCACTGGGGATTGTCCTGGAATCTCCACCACCACCGCCACTACTAGACATAGAGGGGAAAAGTTCCCTGTGAGAAACTGTGGGAGAGAATCTGCTCTGAATATAAGGATAGATATTTAACCACAAGCCCAAGACATGAATAAAGCTGCCTGCAGACAAGCCTAATGAAAACAAACACAACAAACCTAATTGTTTGTTTCTTTGATGGACTATAAATACTGAAAACCAGGATGGTCCATAGCTTGTGGCGTTAGTATTGTTGGATAAAAAGGAAAATAAAGAAACACCCAAAGGATGGTCATTCCATTTGTTTCTCTTGCCCTCTCTCTCAAGCATCAGTTCTGGGGTGTGATTTCGTGATACTTTTGAGTTAGAAATATTTCCTGGATACTCACAGGATATTCGAATGGGTGAGGCTGACCCTAGATGCTATGATTCGTGACACAGCTTGGTGTCTTTCTGAGGGACAGAGAGGTCTTAGTTGTCTGCCTGGATTCATTGTCCCTCTCACGCAGAAGAGAAACTCCAAGCTTAGAGAGTTACCATTTAGCCATGGTGAGGGAACAGTGCCTTTTTATCTCTTTACCATGTTCTCCCCAAGACCAGGCATTACCTCTTCTTTCATTCTTTTTTTTATTAATTACACTTTATTCATTTTGTATCCCCCCATAAGCCCCTCCCTCCTCCCCTCCCGATCCCACCCTCCCTCCTGTTTCTGCATGCATGCCCCTCTCCAAGTCCACTGATAGGGGAGGTCCTCCTCTCCTTTCTGATCTTAGTCTATCAGTTCTTGTCAAAAGTCGCTGCATTGTCCTCTTCTGTGGCCTGGTAGGGCTGCTCCCCCCCTCAGGGGGAGGTGATCAAAGAGCAGGCCAATCAGATTATGTCAGAAGCAGTCCCTCTTCCCATGCAATGAAAAGATGCTCAAGCACTTACCCTAAAACACTTTAGATGCTGTTTTAGTTTTGTTCTGTTTTTGCTCATTTCTAGACGATGTAAATAGCACAGACGTCCAGAGTGTTCCTGGACATTATGTCTTTTTTTATAGAAAAGTTTCCTGCATTGACTCTGCTCACCTCTGTCCTGCTGTATCGTACCCAGCTTCCCTTCACTTTCTGCTCCTTGTTTTTCTTGGGGCCCAGAGACTGCTTGTGCTTCTCTGAATAATTGCAGGTTCACTTTAAACAACATAATGTCATTTTCCCTGGACATCCATAAATCTGATATATTTTGATTATTTATCTCTCAGGCAATAAAGATCTTTGGACAAAACACATTTCATGAATTAGCTCAAATTACATTTTGTGCTGCAGAGGAAGGTGCCAAACATTTGATACTCCACCACATTGGATTTAACTTCAGGGGAGAATAGGACTTCTCGCTGTCTCATTAAAAGTAAAGTGAAAATAAAAATCTGTTTTGCTAAGAAAAACATCGGGCCATTTATTTTAATTTATCTGTCACTTTTATTAGAGAATTTCATGGTGATGTATGTGTTCTGCAGTTTAGGGATGAATCAAAATGAGCCGATGTCCATAAAAATGTACATCTGTCTTTTTTAGATGGTTTATTGTACAGTATTGATTGTGAACTATTAAAATGACTGTGAAAAATTGGAAAATACTGATACAATCTATACCCTCCCTCACTTCCTGGTAGTGTCGTCTTCATTTTTTTAGACATATTCTGCCTCAGCACAAGATATTTCAGTTGAAGGTATCCGGATAGGGAAGTAACTTGCCAGCTGGGAATTGAAAATGTGCTTTATTGCGATCTGTTTTACCTTAGAGGGGCTGTGCCAGTCATATTTCCATTGCTGTCACAAAATGCTTGAGGTCACTTATAACAAGAAAAGTTTTGTTGGGGCTCATTTCTTTTGGAGGTTTTGGCCCATAGATGACCAGCCCCCTTGCTTAAGCTTTGTGGCCATACATGATGGAGGGGAGAATCTGGGTCAGAAACTGCTCAACTCAATGGGAGGGCTTGGGGCTCACAGTCTCCTTCCAGGTCATAACTGCAATGAGCAGATCTCTCAAGAGGCTTCCTAACAGTTTTTCGCTGCTGCCTCCCAGTAATTGGGAACTGAATCTTTAACAAGTGGACCATTCCTAATCCAAACTGCAGCAAGGCTATAAGAATCCTTTCCCACCCAGCCCTATGAGAAATTCTCTTATGAATAACCCAGTGTCTGGATATGGGAGGGGCCGATACTTGCTTTGTAGTTAATTTGCTGATTAACTAGAGGTTACCTATCCAATTAAAACACTGGATAGGCAGCGCTTCTCAAAAACAGAGATAAGAAACTGACCTCTTGTGACAGAGTAGAGAGATGGTCTCTGGATTTCTTTGGCCTTTTATAATCAGCATTTTCCTCCTCTTGTGGCCCTCAAACATGATGGAGGATTTGATCAGCAAGCAGTGATGTGGGTCAGCCATGTCTTTCTGGCCTTGGAGAGGCACTGGTTTTGAGAGAGACAGACAGAGATGGATCAACGTTCAGGCAAAGAATGTACCAGAGAGCGGGACAAAGTGCTAAGAGGAGGACACACTTTTCTAACACACTCAGCTAGATCAGAGTTAGTTCTCGTAAAGTCCTATGAGAGTAGTGGGAGTGTGAAGACTCTGAACCCTGAGGAAATGGGCCCAAGGTCTGCTGATGCAGCCTAATTAGATATAAACCTTATGCTTTCTTGTATCTCTGGGTAAAGCAGGTGTTTTTAGAGGGATGTAAGGATGATGGACCCGGTTGCTAAGAAATGAGACAGTTACCTGTGTAGCCGTTCTCTGCTTTTGGTTTGTTATCGGGAGATGCCATTTCCAGGGAGGGTTGGAGGAATAGGAGACATAAGAGCTTTGAACACAGAAGACTGCAGGAGGGTATGGCTGGTATGTGAGGCCACAGGGGTTGTGACCTAACACTGGTAATTCTGTTAAACATCAGCATAGAAAGCGTTATCGATTTCAGTATAGTATATTCTAATTGCATGCTGTTTCTATTTTCTCTGGTAACTTAATAAAAGTTTATTGAGCATACCTGGTGGAAATCACTGAGTTCATTGCTGAGGAAAATTGAAGTGCATGTGATGAGAGATTGCACGGCCGTCAATGTGCCTGTCATTCATATTGTAAAAGTGTCTTCGTATCATATACTGAGACTCTGCTTGAGTTGTGAGGACATGTGAGTGTAATTATCTGTTTAAAAGACAAGTATCAGGGCCAGTGAGATAACTCTGTGGGTAAAGTGTTGAACCACAGAGCATACATGGGGGAAAGAAAGAACTGATTTCAGCAAGTTGCCCTCTGATCCCCATACCTGTACCAAGGCATGATTCCTGTGGTATACTTTGAATCAGAACGGCACCCATAGGCTCATATATTTGAATGATCGGTCATTAGGAAATGGCACCACTTGAGAGGGATTAGTAGGTATGACTGTGTTGGAATAGATGTGGCCTTGTTAGAGAAAGTGTGTCACTGGGAGTGGCCATTAGGGTTTCAAAAGCCCAAGCCAGTTCCAGTGTTGCTCTCTCTTCCTGCTGCCTGTGCTTCTGGTTGTAGAACTCTCAACTACCTCTCCAGCACCATGTCTGCCTGTGTGCCACCATGCGTCCCACCATGATGGAAATGGGCCAAACCTCTGAAACTGTTAAACCAGCCCCAATTCAATGTTTTCTTTTATAGGTTGCTGTGGTTATGGTGTCTCTCTTCATAGCAACTGAACACTAACCAAGACATTTTTGATAGATAGATAGATAGATAGATAGATAGATAGATAGATAGACAAAATTTCACAACATATAGCTTCCATATTTAGCATCCTTAAATATCATTTTAAGGGAACATCCTTGAAACAACCAACAATGAAGGCAGCTATCATTGGTCACTGGTGAGCCAAGTTTTGGGGGATTCCTGCCTCTATCTCTTGCTGATTTTTTTTCAAGTAAATAGCACTGAACAAACTGTTCTTTTTCTACTCCCTGGAGGGTTTGTGCAAGAAAAGGCTGACCGGCAAGGATCTCTCAGCCTGGGTGGTTTTGTTTTGTTTTGTTTTTTTTCTTCTGAAGGTAGTAACCACAATTTCTTTCGTAAATACTGGAACCCTTACATTTTTTATTGATGTAGAGCAGCTTTTTAATTTGATGGTTTTTTTATTTTAGGAATCTAGTTGGTTAAAATGTTTAAATTGGTTATTCTACAGGACATGTGTCCAATCATTTACACTTTAGCTATGATTTTATAAGCGTGTGACTGTTGAGATCTGAAGTTTGATTTTGCATTGAGGCTATGTTTTTTTTCTATTTATTATTGTTTTCTTTGACTACCTTTGACTTGAAATTGTTTATACATTTCAATTGTTTAACATAATATCTAATTAAATTTGGCCTTCTGTTTGAAGGTTGCTTCAAATATATTTATATATTTCATACTTTTATAATTACATTCATTTAGTCACTAAGGAACTAGGTAATACATGACATAGTTAATCTGCTATCTTTATATTATATATTGTTATTTTAAAATATTTGTATAAAAGTAATTACAACAATATTTTATATCTTTTTTGATTCAGTATATTTTATACATTGTATTTATATGTACATTATGCTTTTCTATTTAGTGAACAACTCTTTTTTGAGACAGGTTTTCTCGTAGCCTGGGCTGTCCTTGAGCTCAATATGTATTCAAAGATGACCTTGAACTCTTGATACTCCTCCTCCTGGCTCCCATTGCTGGAATTACAAACATGGACTACCACACCTTATGCTGTGCCAATAGTGAATCCTGGAGCTCTGTGCATGTCAGATAAGTTTTCTATTATCTTCATCCATAGCTGTTACTTTATTTTTATTTCATTTACATTAAAAAGGAAACCAACTGTGCAAACATCTATAATAATCATTAGTACGAAGTATTTAAATCAAACAAACTGGCAGACAGGTTTTTGTTTTGTTTTGTTTTGTTTTGTTTTAATTCTAGTTGACTGATGTACAACTTGCTGTACCACAGCTTCTTCTTGGCAAACTCAGGTCCATTCTATTTCTAAGACAGTGGCGGTATTTACTAAGGTCCTCAACTTCTTGGTTCTGAAATATTGTTTCCTATGCTTCCCAAAGCTATGGGAAATTCCACTTTGACATCCAGCTTCTTTACCTCTCTCCTCATAGCTAAAGACTTTGGTAAAGGCCTGGAGCAGAAAATCCTCAAAAGCCCTATTCACTTGTCTACTTTTCTGTGGGACCTTGGCTGCCCTGAAGAACTCCTGGTATAATTCTTTTCTCCATTGCAGTGAGGTAAGAACAGCTCAGACGGCCTCTTTGATCTCCTGGGCCAGGCCTTGAACTCTCATTTTTAACAACTAACCCAGTGCTAAGGACCAGAAAATGTCCCAGGTGGGGATGGAGGATGGATTAATCAAATAATCAGGTTCACATGTCCCTGGCTCCCTTCTCTCCATCACCTCAGCCACTCATTTCCTAGTTGTCCTTCACAACAGTGTCCTGACTTGGCGCTTGATCTGAATTTTCTAATTGTTCTTGGCAGGGAACTGCTGACATACCTGTTATTTTAAAATGCACTTCAGGGAAAGTTTTCAAAACCTGATACAATCTCCTGTTTGTGAGTCTTAAGTCCATGTGGTTGAAGCCATTTTAGTTACAGAATCAGTTTTGTGAAAACCAGTTTTTTTTTTATTAAAAATCATATTACAAAATTTTTATTTTGGATTGCCTTTTTAAAACATCCTTTCTATGCCAGCATCCCTCCCATTAAATAATATCATGTAAATCAATACGTATTTGTCACAATGATATACAAATTATTTATTCATGCTATATTTACCATGACAGGACAAGAATGATAAATACTTCAAATCTTACGTAGTGTAATAATTAACTAGACCCACTTTATCTATGCACATAAGATACCTTTCACAGGCCCACTGACAAATTCTGATATCCTCAGAAAAGTACTAAGAGAAGAATCAATAGGATTTTTAAGCCACTTAGGTAGGAGCCTAGAACCCGAAGAGAAAACCATTGCAAAGATTAAATGGCCCCACTTTAATTCAGCCAGTAGCAACAGCCTCACTGCCTTTGTTTAGAAAATATTGATTGAAGCTGATTGATGTGTTTCATGGATGGGAGAGAAACCGATTACAGGAAAGGGGTGGATCAACTCACGAAGCTCGGCTCATTCATTAGGGAGATGTAATGAAATTGTGCTGTGCATACATGCTGCCTGCTTGGCTTCAAGTATGTTTCCATTTTAACACATTTTCAGAGACTTTCTATTTTCATGACTTTGGAAGCGTTACCTGTATGCATAGTAAAACAGAGTCCAAGAGAACTCTTGGAGTTCCAAGAGATCCCTTCCGTTATCCCTTTAAGCTGGATAAACGCAACCACAGGGAGGCGTCCCCAAGGACTTGCACTGTAGGCTCATTCATCAACATATACCTTTTCATTTGATCAGTTCTTGTGATATCGTGGCATGGGCACACAGAAGTAATTTAACTACTCATATGGCTGTCAGGGCATTTTGAGCAAAGACGGCATTATTATTGGCTATGCAAAGAAGCAACTGATGTCAAATTGATTGCAGGGGATGGGAACTTAACAATTGCTGTGCTCGCCAGTAACATGTGGCTTTTCTACCTTCCTATGAATGCACATGTTGGCTCCTAGATTAGAATCTGAGGTTGGGACTTGAATCTGAATGTGCAATTCTCCTCATTCTTTCTTTGAAACATATGGTACCATTCTTTAATGCCAAGAAGGGGCAGAGAACAAAGCCCATGAACTCAGATTATATCTAAATCACAGGGTACATATCATTTGTTGAGTTTGAGCACTGGCCGCCTGGAAAAGGCTGTTTGGAGAAGAAGCAAGAATACACTTTTGATAAAAGAGCAGAGGGGTTTTTACCAGCCCTTTCATTCTATAAGGAGAGGCGTGTACATCGTGCCGATGACTGGCTGACCCAAGGCTCACTCTACCTCTGAACTGAAGCACTGTTTAAATTGCCACTTATTATGAGGGGAAAATGACTTCTTACTTAAAAGTATGGTCTGACAGGGGTTTGGTAGAGACACAAATTAAAAACACCGGAGAGGAGTTTCCTGAAGGTTTCTCTCCTATTATCTCAAGCATCTTGAGGCATATCTGGCTTCAGGATTACCTTTAGACAAAAATCACTGGAAATAACTGGTATTCAAACTCATTCTAGTAACGAGCTTTTCTTTGTAATACTAGTGCTAGCCTTACAAGCACCCCCAAAAAGCCATACCACACCTTTATTTACTCCTCAATACTCACAACCCTGCCTTGACTCCCAGACACACTGAGATAAAGTTCTGGCCAAGAGGACAATAGCTAGGAAGATTTAACTGTCAAAGAGCTATCCTTTATGTCTAAAAAAGCTAGATAATTGCCAGAAATGAGGACCTGGGAATTCAGCCAAGGTGTGTTTTTGCCATTACTGTGTCAGACTACCTGATAAAAGCACGTAATGAAGGGAGGGGTTATTTTGGCTCTCGGTTGCAGAGGGTCCTGTCTGTCTGGGTGAGGAAGGCATGGTTCCTGGGCAGGCACATCCATGCATGAGAGAAGATGCTTGTGGAATACTTTGTTTTCATCTCAGTAGATTCAGGGAGCGAAAACCTCTGGCCTGGACTGGGAAGTGGCTATTAACCTCAAGATCCACCCGTAGTAGAGGCCACTTCTGCCTGCTGAGTTACATGTGGCAAATGTTCACAGCATCAGAAAGCAATGTGACTGTCTAGAAACCAAGTGCTTAACCAAATAAGCCTGTGTGCATATGTCCGCGTACAGGACTGCACATTTCTTCTCAAATTATAGCACAAAGCCAATAATGGTGCCTCTGTGAGATGGTGGGTGTATCTACAAATGACGCATCGGAAAGTAACATTTACATAGGTTTTGGTTGTTTTTAATTTTCTGTTTTGGGTTGTTGGTCAACATGGAGAGTCTTGGGAATACAGTGGGAAATGGTTTGGGAAACTCTATTGGCAGGTCACAGTCTATAGGGGTCCAATGCTTGAGGACCTTCCAAAGCTCCTGTGAAGCTTGAACACTCCCTGTCCCAGAGTCCCAGAGTGTGGTCCTCTGAGGTGATGGCTTTGGATCATAAGCTAGAACACAGTGAATGATAGGCCTAGTGTCGAGGTCTCCGAGAGGTCCTGCTTTTCTATCATGTGTAGCCATAAAGAGAAGGTGCCACCTATGCACAGAACCCTGAGCCCTCACCTGACACCTGACATTCTTAGCAGTGTGGATATCCCGACACCAGGCTCTAAAACTGGCAAAATAAAATGCTTGTTGCTGTAGTCACCAGCCTATGGCACTTTTGTGATAACTTTCCAGGCTCAGATGGAGCTGGGACAACATTTAGATTCAAGAATGTGCCTATCATTTTCTCTGATAAACAGGTGAGTACGACTGTTGCCATCTTCTGTTTTGAATATAGGTATTAACTAATAACAGGGACAGGCTCTGCTTCTGTCACCTTTTATAGGGAGAGAACTAGTTAACTGAGGTTAGTTTTGGTAGACGGCTAAGAAGCAACAGGAAGTTGCAGGAAGCAGTGGGTCTTCTGCTCCTATATATTCTGAACCATCACCTACGGGCTTCTGGGGGATGCTGCAGTCTCCCAGAAGTACTTACCAGAGTAGATAAGAGAGGAAATGCAGGGAAAGATGTCCTATGCCACAGATGGAGAGTGAGGAGAGTGACATCAGATGGGCGTGACAGGGGAGCTCACTAAGGAAGTAACATGTAACAGGCTGTTCGTTGCTTAGGCAATGGTAGAATCTTGGCTCTGGGTGTTTTGACCTTGGACTGACCCAGAAGTAACTGTGGGGAAAGCACAGCAAGGTAAGTTGAATGATAGATTTCAAATACTTAAACTCCAAATTCAAAATCGGGGGTGGGGGGGTGGGGAGAAAACCCACCCAGGAAGGAGGAAGGTGGTGTGTGGGGGGGGGGAGAAATTGATGGGGGAGAGAGGAGACAGGCTATCTTAGGACTCCAGTTTCACCATTGCTGATGAATGGTGGCGAGTAGCGTATAACTCACAGGGCTGAAGGCACGCACTTTCTAAAGATAAAATTTAACGAACTGTCCTGTGTAACCAAGACCAAATTCTCCTATGGTGGGTTGGCTATGACTTTGGAAGGCAGATGATGGGATTTAGTTTACATATCCATAGTGCCGCACATAGAGATCAGATTTTTTTTTTTTACAACGTTTTGCATGTGTGGACAAGTCACACACAACTGGTCTCTTAATACACCATAAATCCACATGGAATTTATATGCCATAGGTGTATGGCGAAGAAAGAAACAAACAATAAAGAATTCTAGTGAACTGTCAGACAAAGAATAGTTTGTCACTAGGGGCAAAGTCTAAACAGTTTAAATCTCCGAGTTCTGAGAACATGTCAAGATATTGGGAAAAAGTGGCAATTTACTTTCTAAGAAAAGCTTTGAATATTTAAATCATTATGTTTACTAATTGTAATGCTCTGAGACCTTGTTATCATCTTTTCAGCAACTGTCATCCACCAACGTTAAATAATTCCATTGATCCCTGCTTGCCCTTTTCTGCAATTTAGAAAACAAAAACAAACGGAATGATTTAAATACTAAACAAAGTTTATGTTTTCTTTGCTGTTCATCCACTCTGCAGCTTTTAGGGGGCAAAAACAACAACAATAACAGCAAAACTCAAAAAACAAAAACCCTCCATCACCGGAAGTAGAAACAAAGATCCAAATAGAACTTTAAAAAATATATATATAGTTTTTATTTCTTACTTTAATTTTCAGAACAGCATTTGAAATTTCTAGTCACTCTGCATTTTCATCATATTAAATTTAGTTACATACATTTAAATCCACATATTGTGAAGTGTACAGGGGAGTGTAAGCCAGTGTGTTCCTGTGGCTTTTTTCCCAGCTCTCACACCCACTTCCCATGTTGAGACTCCGCTCCTCAGAGGCCAAACCTCTCTCAGAAGACCCTTGACCTCCCTCTAGGAAGACTGGCTGCTGGAAACCCATCATGGACCTGCACTTTGCCCCACCACGTGGATCCAGGATGGCCATTTCTTCCTTCTTTTGCTGGTGACCTTGTAGCTCTCGCTCGCCTCTCTCAGTGATGTAAAATGTCTTTCAAAGTCGAGGTTCTCTTTTTCAAATTGTTTTCAACCAAACACAGTAAATCTAACAAATTTTGACGGATGCCTGCTAAGGACAAATGGTAGCAGCAGCATGTGAACGCAGAGATGTTCAAGAGGGGATTTGGCAATTAGCATGAGGTCCTGTTTCCTTCCAGTAAGTAGTAAAAGAGAGAAGCATCTAACAGTGGGGTTTATATCAGCAGATATCAAGCAGACCAAAATTACGCATTAGATTCTTGGCTTCTATTTAATTCTGGGGGAGATCTTATGCGTTTCCCTCCTGGGCATGGAAAAGAAAATGCTTGTTTTTCCCAGGCACAAGCAAAGGCCCAGGTGACTGAGGCTTTGCCAGGGGCTCCCTGGGAGGCGGGCAGGAGCCAGGCCCAGCTCGTGGCGCAGAACCCTGCAGAAGCACGCAGGGCAGAGACAGGGAAGCACAGATTTGGAATCGGCATGCGGAACTGTATCCCTTATAATTATCCACTGTGCTGCTTTGATTCTCAAAATCCCCATCTTTAAAAGGAGTGAGCCATAGCCTCTGACCGGGGCCTGTGTGCCCAGACACCCCACAAGCCCCCTGAATCTTGGAACAGTGGGGGAGTAAGTGCTATGTTGGTTTTAATTAAATTTTGAAAATGACTCAACCCTATCCTGCTTTTTCCTTACATTAAGGATCCCACAATTATTACATTAGTCTGGTAGGATCTACTTTCGGGATTGTGAATTTTTACCAGCAGATAATTTCTGTCTTCTATTGTTGGCTACTTCCAGGGTGTATTTTACGGCTCTCCTCCCTGGCAGACTTAATCTGGTTTTCCTCAGCCACAGTTCTGCTCCTTAATCCAGTTACAGATTTCTGCATAGTTTCTCCTTGGCTGGGAAGGGCATTGCCTTTAAGGATTTCTCTCAAGACACTTAGGCTTAATTTCTGGTTTTCTGTCCCTAGTTGCCTGTGAAACTTCATTTCAGGGCCTGGCTGGGATGGAACAGATGAACATATCTATGTTCCAGATGTATGTATCTTCCAGTTGATTGATTTACTTTTAAGATGATTTTCATTATGTGCTTATAAAGCCCTCCACAGATTCATTATATATTTTTAATGTCTAGCATGAGGCACAGTTTATGAGATACCCTCCTCCAAAAGCTAGATATGATATTACTTCTGAATTCTACAGGTGCTTAAAGAGTTAGTGGCAATCCTTCTCAAATTCCTCCTTCTCCCCCCAAAAAAGAATCGGAAAAGTAAGAAATCTATCTATCTTATTCCGTGAAGCCAGCAGTAGCCTGATACCAAAGGCAATTGAAGACACCAGAGGGAAAGGTAGCTATCAACACCTTTTGTGAACAGAGATGCAAGCATCTTTCACAGCACACTCACAACCTGGTTCGCACAGCATACCAGAAGGACTGTACCACATGAGCGAGTAGGTTTGTTACCTGAGCACCAAGCAATGGGACAGACAGCCCATCTAAACAGAATGAAGTGGAATAAGAGAAAACAAAATAAACTCCTGATCATCCCAATGATGAGGATGTTTCATGTTTCAAACTAACTAACTAACTAACTAACTAACTAACTAACTAACTAACTAACGCTTAAGCTATATAGAGAAAGGAAGGTTTATGCATGATTGACAGCAATAGTGAAAAACCATGCATCTATGTCACACCCAGTGGGGGAGGAGTGGACAGTGTGAAGGGACAAGTATTGGCATGAGACACTCCAAGACCAAGTTCTCAGCACAAGGGACAAAGGACAGGGAATAAAAGACAAAGACAGGAAATAAAGGACCAGGTAGAAGAAGGAAACAAACAAGGGAGAAGGGGGAAGGGATGTTTGTCCTGGCGTGGTGGGAGTGGCAAAGGACTGCCTCAGGGTAGAGAGAAGGCAGATATGACCCGTAGGCCAATGGCGGTTTATGGTGGTAAAAGATACCCTGTGTTAGGATGAATTCTGATTGAATTGGTTAATTAGGGTATCTACAAGGGGGCTTTTGACTTCTGAACTTCACTATTTTGATAGCTGGAGGAGGAAGTGGCCAAATAAGGGAATGAACGTTGCTGGCTAGGTTTAGGAACGTAATCTAATGGGATTTTAGCAAGACAGAAGGAATAAGGGAAGGGTACGGCTGCCACAGTCATGTGTGCCCTGTGTGGGCTGGCGGGAGTCCCTTCAGAATACTCTGCTCAAGGTCAGGAGACAATGCCCACACTCACTGTAGGCTGCAGTGACCTCAACAGCGTGGGCCGAGCATTAGTACATCTACAGGCATTTGGGTTTTGATAAAGACGTCGAAACCATTTTACTGAAATTCATTCAAAATAGATCAATGGCTTAAAAATAAAGATTCAGGATCTGGGAAGGTGGTTCAGTGATGATTAGGAGCACACACTGCACTTGCAGATGATCTAAGGTTGGTCTCCAACATCTCCTTTGGGCAGCTCACAACTGCATATGACTCCATCTCCAGGGAGATCTGGCCTCTGTAGACATCTGTAGCCACATGAACACAGAGAAACAGATATGCATGTGTAATTTTTTTAAAAAATATAAATTTATAAAATTGTAAAAGTCTTAAAACATCTGCGGGCATCTTCATTATCTTGAGTTTAGCAAAGATTTTTATTTTATTTTTTTTAAATATGGCTCTAGGAATTAATCACAGGGGCATGTGTGCTGGGCAGACATATCACTACTCAGCAATGTCCTCCACCTCTGGGTACTATTTCATTGATATGATACCAAAAATAGAAACAATAAGCCTCATATGTAAATTGTATTTTGCCTGATGTAGAACCTGTTGCATGTCAGGTGACACTCTGAAACCACTAGAGGGGATGGCAGTAGACAATTTTACATATTACAGTATAGAAAGAGCTCTTAGAATTCAACAACAAAAAGCAAATGAATCGATTAAAACTGAGCAAAAGACTGAGTGGATATATATCCAGAAATATTAATGGTTCACAAGTACATAAAGAGGTTTTCAACCTCATTAATAATAGGGAAATGCAAGTCAAAAGCACTGGAAGATGCTAAGTCATAACCATTGGAATGGTGATCATCGAAAGACTTGATAACAAGATGTTTTCATGATGATGTGATACAGAGAAGTTAGGTAACTGGTGGGAATGTAAAATGGTACAGCTGCTGTGAAACAGGTCATTAGGGCCTCAAAGATTTTAAAGTGTGATGATCACCTGCTAGCATTTCCTAGAAAAAACAAGCCTCATAGAATTAATACATAAAATAAAAGGACATTTATGAGTCCAGTCTGGCCGACATGACAGGGGTGGTTAGTCCATCACTGACCATCTGCACTCTGCTGAGGCAGAGAACTGGATAATTACTTAGTGCATCAAGCTACATACCTAAGCCAAAAACACCTAGAAGATTCTTGGAGAGCAGCTCTTGTCTGTTCTGGAAGAGCTGAGTTCTGAGGTGAGAAAGGACTCATCAGCAACACCGGGATAGATTCACCTACCGGCGGGAAGCCAAGACACTGCTTTTGCTCAGACCTTTTTATGTCCGGGCAGCCATGGGAAGTTCCTGCCCATGTGGGAGCAGGTCTTCTCTACTGTTTATTTTGCCTGGGAGTGTTCTCACAAACCCTCTCAGAGGTTTGTATCTTGTTTGATTCTAGACCCGGTTAAGCTGACCATCAAGAATAACCACGGCAGACCCTATTACTCAATAATTCCACTCCTAAGTTACACACAACTGAGATCATACATTCAACCAAAGTATGTGGCAGCGTTCTTCATTGTAGTGCAAGGATGGGTACGGCACCTCGCATTTAGCAAGCAGATAGCAGACTATGACAGTGTCTGTTACACGTCAGCCTCTATGAGGAGTGCAGTCTTGATCCAGGCCGCAGCATGGGTGAACCTTGCTCTCTGTATAGCTTCTACTACGGAAAACTCTTCTCTTTTCTCTTACCTTACGCTCTTCCTTTCTATTTTCTTCTCCTCTTTCTCTTCACTTTTTAATAAAATCAGGCTGCCCAGGAGCTAGTGACTCTTTCGCCTTGGCCTCCTGAGTGATGGAGATTACACTGCCACACAGATCTGCCACACAGATCATCCTGTGCACTGACAAACCCAAACATCTGTTCGTTTCAGTAAGCCAACATTTTGTACTTTAAGCTTTCAATGTTATGGCAGGCCTATGATGTTTTTCTTTAAGGTACTTTTGTCTTTTTGATACTTTGTTCATCTTTTTCATCCAAACCACGTTCTCTGTTTGCATCCATGTGGTGAAGTTCCTTCTCCTTCCGGAGGCTCCTGACCACACATAGACCCTCCTGAATGGTGGCGGCGGCAGCATCCCCAGCCCGATTGTTCTTCTTTTCTCTGAGTGCATCTTAGACTACTTTTTCTTCAAATGTACCACTTTTATGCACTTGCTACTTCTTAATCTCTGTGGACTCATTCTATTTTTCCTATTTGTTTGCTTTTGTTCAATGCATTGGCTTTATTGCCGAGAGACAAAGAACCAACACATCTAAGAGTTCACAATCATTCTGTGACCTAACAGAGGTGCAATGGAATAACAGCACACGTTGAAGGAAATGATAAGGCTGCTCTTTGAGCGCAGTGTGCATCTCTTCCCAAATTTAAAACAAATACGTGGCAGCCCTGCTCTACTGCATGTGAGCACGATGTGATAGTTTGACATTGTAACTGAAGTTACAACTGTGGGTTTGTTTGTTTGTTTGTTTGTTTGTTTTTTGTTTTTGGTGTGGTGGTACTGATATTACTTAGCTAAACTCTGAAAATTGTTTTGTTCATGTTGGGGTTGTGCAAAAGGGAGAAATAGGAGCAAAATTATGTGGTATTAGGTAACACTGGAATAGAAATTTAAAGATAGGCTTAACCAGTCTCAATGACTTAGAGTTAGTGTCCTTGTAAGCAGACAGTCTTTGTAAGGCAGTATCGCGAACATCAACAAGCAGGATCAACAAGCAGATTAAGATCATGGGGTCATTGAGTGGAAATATCTGAAGACAGCAGAGAAAATTCATCCCTACTGTTGGAAAGAGGGAAGCGGGTTCGCAATGAAGCAGGGATCAGTCTAGTAGATATTTTTAAGGCTCTGAACTGAAAAAAAAATTATACTAAAATCAAAACTCTTTGTTAGGAACTATGGGAGTGGTGGTGGAGGGGATGGCTCAGCCAGTGAATTGCTGTCCATGCAGGTATGAAGACATACATTTTGATCTCCAGAATCCATATAAATGTTGGGTGTGGTGATGTGTGGAAGAGCTGTAGGATTAAGCAGGAGAGCCATCTCAGAGTAACAGAGGGGTCAAGGTGTGTCCAAGTCCCAGAAATCTCATCCTGAGATTGGCAGGAATAAGACTGCTCCCTCACTGCCCTGGGCCTGTGTGTCCTGGTGCACACAGCCCTATGCCCCCATTCCAGGAGGTCACATAGCCTGGTAGCCAAGTTCAACTTCCTCTCTTCTTATATAAGGTCATGTCCAGCAGCACCTGGAATTCCTCTTCAAATGAGGAATCCCCATAGTCCTGGCCCAGGCCAATGATGTTTACTCACCCCCAAATTCCCTACCCATACCCCAAAGGTTTAAGTAGCCTTTGCCCCCCCCCCATTGAAAAGGTAAAGCAGAGCCTGAATGGCAGATGGTTACCCATAGTCCTAGAATGGGGAAGTAGAGATAGAAGGATAATAGATCCTTGCCTGCCAATAGTCTAGTCAATCAGTGAGAGACTTTGCCTCAAGACTAGGTATAGAAACAATTTAGAAAGACACTTGATAACAGTTTCTGGCCTCCACAAATGCATGAACACACACATACACACACACACACACACACACACACATACACACACACACACACACACCCCTAATGCATGAAAACCACCATATAGCCATACCGCTTGACTGTACAGGGCATACACAAGCTATTCTGGTTAATAGAGGCATAAAGCCTTACATGTTCTAGTGTTTATTGCCCAATCTAGTTCCAAACATGAGAAAGTCATGAATATGCTTTTCCTCTTTAGGAAAAGAAAGGAAACCATAGTCTCAATGGCTGTCTTTATTTCACTTCTGTTGTTGTGATTATAATTAGCAGTCCAAAATGTCCGTGAACATTGGAACCAGGGGAAAAAAAAAAAAAACTGCCTTTCACTGACTGGAAGACATGGAAGAACCATTGAACCTGTGGAGACATTGACATTTGAAAGTTATTTAAGTAGGAATACACACACACACACACACACACACACACACACAAAGGTCTGGAGGTGAAGTAGAAAATTAGATCTACAGCTGAGGAGAGGAAAAGAGATTTGACAATTTTTTATATTATGGTTGCAATAAATCTATAGAAGGGAATGTTAACTTTGGAGATTGTGTAGAAATACGAAGGGTAAGGCTATATCTAGGACAAGGACTCTTCCTTGAGGCTTCCTGCACTAGAAGTTGTCATTCTGGTGTTACCCTATTGAAGTGATGGTGAAGTCCAATGTAAGGTAGCATGGTGTGTATAACTTGGAGGGATTCGTGCTTGTCTTAAAAAGTGGCCAAGACCTGAGAAGACTTCACTAGTTTGGGTGGGAATATAGTGTAGCAAGCCTGATCCCTTTCTCTCCTTGCTTCCTTTCTTTCAGTTGCACAAGCTGCTTGCTGTTTCCAACATGATGTCACCTAACCGCACTGTTACGCAGTCGGAAAGTTCTCGTCCTATAGTGGTTTTATGGAATTTTTGTGTCTGCCAGTGAACACCTTCTTTTTCCCTCGGGAAATCACCCTGAATTACATATGTTGTTCTACTAATAACATAATTAGCTGCAAGAGATGGATTCTCAGAGAAGCTTTCATAGGCTTCATCATTTAAGGAGGGAAGACCACGGTGGGCTGCTGAAGGTGACTTAGAGAAGTTAGGAGGAAATAAAATGGCGAACAGGTTGAGTGCAATGACTCTCCAAGATGGGGTAGATAGAAAAGATAGGGAAAAGATAGAAAAGGATAAAAAAGGAAACTGAGGGAGACTAATCTTATTTGTGGTTGGGCACTCATTGGGCCGAGAAAGAATGAACACCTTCAAGGTGGCTTGACAGGAACTTTGCTCCTGGCTTGACAAAACTAAGGGTATAAAATCAAAAGGCGCAGCAGCCGAGTAAGGTGAGTGTAGATGATGGATCTGAGGTGGCTTCTCAGAGGGCCGTCAGGGACAAGGACCACACAGTGACCAGTGCCAAATCCAGCATGTCAGCTGCTGGCCATGAGCTCCAGGCAAGGCGCATGTTAAAAAAAAATTCCTAGGACACAGAGTAGAGAGCTGGAAAGCTTTCTAGAGTGGAGAAAGAGCCTGGTCAAGAAAGAGGACTGAAATTTTTAATTGTCTTTAGCACCCCTCTTTTTATTGTTATTATTATAACTCGTGACCCTTATGGAGAGCGATCATTGTGTGGCTTTTTCTGGGAAGACATAAATGATCATCTGCTTAGCTAGACAGGGCACCAATGACAGACCAATGTAACCATGCCCCATAAGTCCAACTTGAAGAACCAGTAAGTTCACTGAGGTTATGTACGGCAGCACAGGTGAGGTGTCCCTTGTGGGAGCATGGGGGACTCAGGAAACTGCATGACTGAAAAGCTCCACCCACCATGGGTGTTGGCTCAGGAAAGGGGATGGTTTGCAGGTAGCTGTATTTGTCTGAGAGTCTCTTATACGCAACCTTGAGGATGATCTTTTGGATCTAAATGCCAGCTTTTGCAAACTTCGAATTTCCAAAACTCCCTGAGTCTCATGAGCCTCCTTCCTCCAGGAATGACTGTTTCAGTTTCAAGGAAAATCGCTAAGCAACTGAATTGTGCCAATTGAGCAGGCAAAAAACTAAAATTGGCAGAATTTAGTTTCGCTCTGTACTTTAGAGAGATATTATGCAGTGATGAGTGGGAGGCTGTGCTGTGGTTTGAATCTGGCATGTCCATCAAAGGATTAGGTATTAAACTTTTGTCCCTTGCTTGGCGTAATTAGGCTGTGGTGAGAACTTTAGGAGAAGGTGCTAGCAGGAAGATTTAGGACATACCGGTACAGCTCTAAAAGAACTGAAAGAGCTCAGGTATTTCCTCTTTATCCCTTCTTTCTCAGCATGAGGTAAACATCTTTTCCTCATCATGAACTCTCTCCCTATTATCTGTTGACCTACCACAAGCTAGAAGTATTAGGACCATTTTACTGTGTGGTGCAGTCTCCAGACTATAACCAAATAGCCTTTTCCTCCTCTGAGATTTGATTATCCCAATTATTTGTTACAGTAACCAAACGCTGACTGATGTAAGCATATTCAAGGAAAGATGCTTTTATTGGCTTACAAGAGAATTGATCTTATTCAGAGGCAGAAGAAAAGAAGTCAGGAAAAAAAGGGAGAGTCTGAGGACATAAGAAAGAAGAAATGACTTTGAGACTTTCAGAAAGAAATCAAATAACAGCAGCAAAAATCATCAAACAGGAAAAATCTAAGCATTGGGCCACTTGGATCCCAAGATGTGTCACCATCCGTTATAGCGAAGACTCTGGTTTGGAGAACTCTCAGAATCAAGGGGAAATACAGGAAGATTCTCACTTCTACCATCTTCTCTTTCTCATTCTTAGACGTACCTTGGTTCATAGTGACGGTTGTGGATTGGCAGCTAAGGATACACCCTTCTTAACGGCATTCATTTTTCATATGATTTCCAGAAATTGTTGGTATGTTCTGTGATCATGGAGGAGAGCCATCCCTGCACTATCTCGGGAGCATGATGTCTTGCTTACCAGGATGTTGATCACTGGGAAGTGAGAACGTTTAACAGCTCATGTAGACATTAACCAGAGTTAGTCTATATTTGGTGTATAATTTATGATTAAATTCATGGATTAACTGGTATATTCATTTTCTTTATTTGTTCTACGTGTATGTGGTACATGCACATGCATGTGTGAATGTATGGATGCTCTTGCCTGTGTATGAATGTGTAGACCAAAAGTTGACATCAGTGTCTTCCTCTATCACTTTTCACCTTAATTTTTCTGAGACAAGATCTCTCCCTAAGTCTGGAGCTCATGGATTTCAGAAGAGTGTCTGGCCAGCAATCAGAATCAGCTTATCTCTGTAGGCAAGCGCTGGATTTACAAATGTGCGCCATTATGCCCAGCCTTACACAGGTACTGGCCGCTTACGCTAGGCTGCTCATACTCATGCTCTGAGCTCTTTACACGCGGAAGCGCCTCCCTGTTCCCTTATACTCATTTTCTGTGGAATATCCTGGAGACAAAGTTCTCTATCATCCTGATTGGCACTTGATGCGAGAAATGACTGTTTCCAATCTTGTTGAAACCTTTGTGTGTGCATTTAGGCTACTCAGACCATTTGGTGAGAGTGAAAATGATATTAGAAAATATTTTCATGTACGTGATATATGCTTACTCTCCTTTAAGTCAACTTCGGGTGTCCTATGTTTCTGATCTGAGTTTGAACAAGAAAAAAAAATTCTTATGTTACACCAGGTTGGTCTTATGGATTCTAAGGGAATCCCAGTATCAGGAATTGCTTGGTGGGAAGACAGTCCTTGTCTACCTCCTGCCTAGCATGTATATAAAGAATTTATCATAGGTGTGATGGGCTCAAAGAGTTTTTAAACTATCTGGTGGTCTGTAGAAAGTGATGGGGAAGATACAAAAAGGTTTTCAACATCTGTCTTCTGCCATTCACTTTCTCATTCTCTGTAGTCAGGGTGAGCTGAAGCTGCTGGTGGGGTTAATGCCTTGATTGTTGTGTCAAATATGAGACTCTGCTACATATACTTCTGTATATGTGAACAACTGTTTTTTAATAACCTGCCAAGAAGCTATAATATCCCATTGCAGTCCCCCTGGGATTTAATTAGAATGGCTTTCCAAAGCCTGACATGTTTATGGGGCATAGGTAAAGAGACAGTTCATAAAACTGTCAATTTTCTGAGAAATTAGAGAAAAATTGGGCTGTTTAGTGCTTTGGCAATTCTGGGCTGCTGATACTAGCATTGCAAGCAATGAGATCAAAGAGAGCATAACAAGATCCTAGTGCATTAGGTATGGGCAGGTTAAAAATAATGTACAAGGGCATTTGTCAATTTGAATGCATAAAGAGGCAAGTGGAGGTAGGACACAGAAGCTGGAGTAGCTTGAGTGTGAGATGTTTGGGAATGAGGAAGTGAACTTCAGTTTATTTGCATCTGGAAAGAGTTATTATTTTTTATTTTCATAGACGAAATCAAGAAATGAATTCTCAGAAGGATGCTGGGTCTCCCTTGGGAACTGATGATACGATACTGCTTTTTTTTCCCCCTGAGAGGTTCTTCATTTAAACTATTTCTTCTTTTAAGTGAAAGGTGCCAATCACAGAGACTGTTGAGAGAGAGAAACAGACACACACACACACACACACACACACACACACACACAGAGAGAGAGAGAGAGAGCGAGAGAGAGAGAGAGAGAGAGAGAGAGAGAATTACCAAGGCTTCTGAAAAAGAATCAAATATGAACGAATTAGGCTGACTTGTGTACTCATATTTTTTTACAGTGCCCTCTCCTTGGAGGCTAAACATGACCACATCACTGAGTGTGGTGAGTTAATACATCTTGCTTGCTGTAGGAAGCAGGTTAAAGTAATGGCACCACATGGTCTTGATATTAATGATGGCCAAGGAGTATTTTCAGAGTTACTGGGAATGACACTACCAGCAATGCTTAATTTATCTCAGTAATTAGATTGGGTCAGTTATTATAAATTTCTCCTTAGAATTTTCCCAACTTTGCTCTGAAGTGTGCATTATAAGTCTCATTTTAAATGTGAGCAAAAGGACCCAGAGCTATTTTATGGAGTCTATTCAAGATCTTTCGGGCAGTATGAGGTGGACAGGGCTGGTACCAGGGAATCATTTTTTACATATTTTTAAAGCATCTATAAAACTGTGGGACACGTGTAGAACATGTAGGGTTTGAAGTAAATGGAATTGTAAAAGACTGTTACCCAAGTAGCAGAGAGTTAAATAAAGATAACCACGTCATAAGAGTGGATTGATACCTTCCTGGGCATGAGTGGCAGCATGCTCCTGTTATTCAGTTCCCACTGGAGGTCAATGAAAGATAGAGCTTGGACATTAGAGCAGAATATGGATTTCTCACTGTGTATCTGGAGTTTTCTTTCACCATCACAATAATGCGACAAAATTCATGATTTATATATCTATATATTCATTAATTTAATGTGATTCTTTTTCAGACTTTTGGAAAAGCGTTTGAAGTTTGAAATTCATTAAGACACAGTTTGGTTTGCATAGTTTGTAATAATAGGATTTAAGCCATATAGAGTTGGTTCAAGTTGCTGACTCTGGCATTCAATAATAGAAAGACTGATTATTATCTGTCTCTTTGTTACCCAGTTTTTATCACAATGAAATAGTGCTTATTTGAAAATTGGATTGACACCTAAAATACCACTTTTATCTTTTTTTTTTCTTGTTCTTTGAGACCTCCTAAGTCAGTAATGTATGTAGGCACAGCAAAATCAAGGAAATGATGGATGTTAGCATTAATCAATGGATAATGCACAGATGTATACATAGAATTTTACAAAGTGTTTGACATTTAACTTAGAGTGTCTCCAAATTTCAAGGCATTAAATCTCTAGATAAGTGCTAATAGGAAGTAGTGGAACGTTTAAAAGGTGACTGTAAGAAAGCCCAGTGCCAGATGTGAGATAACCTTCTCTTGAGTTGTTGGTCAGAGGAAAAACAGTGACTCCCCCTCTCTCCCAACAACACGGGCCATTGCCATTGCTTCTGTTTGTTCACCAGAACTTGATGGTAAGGTCCTATTGTCAGAAGCACCATATGCTTTGACCGTAGAACATAGAGAATCAAGTTGGTACTGTCTGGGAGGCACCGTCCTTGCTGGTTAGATTTCACAGTATCATAAGATGCTGGGTAAGCCGCTGAAAATAAAATAAAATCAGCATTCTTGCCCAACCGTGCACTCTGTTGAGCTACAATAATAACCAAAATGGCAAGACATGCTCCCGTGAGCAATGCTTGTACAAATGTTACAGGAGTAACCAACTGATTTCTGACTTGGTTTAAGGTCCCCTATATTCTCAAAAAATGCTATAAATGCTTCTCTCCTTTGTTTCCTTTCACTCTCTGGATAGGACCTGAATCTCTCACCAGCCTGCACCACTACCCTCCCAACTTATTATGGGCCATCTTGCTACAAGCCCAAAGAAACTGGGACAACTGATCATGCCAAGCAGAAATCAGCCTTTTATTTTTATAAATTGCTTATTTCAGATATTTGTCACACTAACAGGACACTGACTTACATAGAGAAAAAAAGAAGCTGATGCTTTTCTTTTTTTCCACTGAGATGTGGAGAAATTTTTTACACAAGAATTGAGTTTGAAGAGCATAGGCATACTTTGATATGGGCACCAGGGAAGAAGAGAGTTTGTGGGTAATCTCGAGAATGTGAAGCAACCCAGGTTCTTGACGCACAGCGGAGGGGGATGGGGGTTATGAGTGAATGTGGTATGCATGTGTGTGTGTCCACACATGCACACATATGTGATTATGAGAATGAGGTGGGGAAGTGGCAAGACGAAAAAGCATCAGAAGTTGAAGATGGGCCTGGTCCTGAGAAGGAAGGCTCATTTATACTAACGCTTCACTCCATCAGAATGGAGGCCAGTGTGCTGATGCAAGCCTTTACTTCCGTTAGTGAGGAGGGTGGGCAGAGGCAGGTGAGTCTCTGAGTTCCAGGTCAACCAGGGCTGCTTAGTGAGACCCTATCTCAAAACAACAACAACAGCAACAAACAAGCAAACATAAAGAATAACTTAAATGAAATAGTCATATAATTTCAACAAAAGTTCCTACGGGATGATAATATTTAGTTCTCAGCCATGTTTGTGCTGACATTGTTGATTTCGTAAATTACAAAAACTTGGAGAAAAAAATGGCATGGCGTCAATGGCTATGGCTTAATTAATCTGGGTGCTATTTCCCACCGCAAACCCCTTTCAGTTGTCAAGATAAGAATCTTTTTGGAAAAAACATGCTGGATAAGGCATCCTATAGCAAAACATAGCTTCGATTTTAAATAATCTGTAGATTGTTTTCACCAAATCAACGGCATTATGGCTAGATAAAAATCCATAGCCTAGCAACACAATTTCGCATAATTTTGCCAATCAAGAGGCCTGCCGGGACTGGATATGATTGCTTGAGTTAAGTGAATTATAATTATAGTCAATGTAAGCCCATAATTAAATGCAATGTTGTATTTATAATTTTGTAACGGTAATAGTTTAGCATGCTGTAACTTTTTACATCTAAGGGTTAAGGAGTGATTCATAATCATTAACCAACTAAATATTGTAAAATATTCTTGGGATACTTTACAGTACTACTCACACTTAGTACCCTAATCAGTAAATTCACTCTGTATTTGGTATTGTTGGAAATTAAATAAATGCTAAGGTAGAAAAAAATGAATTTAATTTATGATTTAATTGAGATTGATTGGGAACATTCCTGACTTGTTTTGTGAACTGTGCTTTGTGTATCAAATATGAGGGTCTATGTGTGTGCTGTTTCCAGCAAGAAAGCAGGGTGTGTCAGAGTTGGGGAGATAAGTGACCCCACAGAACAGTGACGAGGAGGCTAAGGAGGTTTCCCACACATGTAGCACAGGGCCAAGACCTCAAGGAGCACACTTTGGTCTAGGCTGATGAGATGGCTCAGCAGGTGGGAGTGCTTACTGCTAATCCTGATAGCCTGAGCTTGAGTCCCAGGATTCACCTGGAGGGAGAAGGAAAGCGACTCCTTTAAGTGTTCCTCCTACCTCCATATCTGTGCCTAACCACTCACACACGTACACAAAACAAGTAAAGTGTAATACATAAACCTTATAAAAAGAAAATGCTTTGGTTTAAGCAAGAGATATGAAGGTTAGAGATGAGAGAGCATCACTTATAACTATCACCGAACACAGGAAAGCTTGGTTCAAGATGTACCACTGTGTTCAGGAATGACTCCGCAGCATCTCCTCTGCCGAGTGTTTTTACCAGAATACACAACTAAAATGCTATACTTCTGTTTGTCATATTTACAACATATTAAAATAAACTTATGATAGAATCAGTATATGGTAGTATTGCCAATTTGGTCTTTCATTTCCTTTCCTGAAGATGAAATTCTAGAGTGATCACAGCTTTCCCTTTTCCCTCCATCTATAATGTTTCCAGCCCGGCTTCCCACAGAGCACAGACTTCATCATTGTCATCCATTCTTGCTTTGTCCTGAATTTTGTTGGCCCTTGTCCTCTAAGCTTTTGAAATCATTATTGTTACTCTTAGGGAAAAATATAAAAATGTCATTAGATGCAGACTTCGTGTGATTTGTCTTTTATGCAACATAAACCATTAGAGGGAGACTACTTAAGCAGTGTAAGACATTGCATTTTCATTTCTTGGGAGATTATTTAGCTTCTTGTGTTTTGACATTTTTTTTTCAAATCACTAAGTGCCTTACTGGTTCTCACACATTCATGAAATAAAACCAAGTAAATACCTTTGAAAGTGAAAACGAAGGTACACACACATATGCCTGTGCATTGAGAAAGGAGGAAGCAGTGTTTGCAGCAGAAGTGGAATAAAAGAGCAAAGAACAGAGGCCTGAGAGATATGTACTAAAGATAACCAAGGAGAGTTCACTCAGATCAAAGACAGCTGGGAGACGTGGGACAGGGTTTAACAGGAAGCATCTCCACTGAGGGGTCTTTAGTGAGCAACTATTCTTCTTTTGGCTTGCAGAGTTCTGTACTGTCTCCAAAGAATTCAGTTTCCGGAATGAGGCCACTGCTTCCTGGTTTCCTCTGCCTGTCCAGTTCAGGAGGGGCATGGTGGTGTGATGTGCCTGCCTGCATGATCGATGTGTCAGTCCCTATAAGTGCCGCGCTCCCTGATTCTGGGGTGCTGTGCTACAAAATGCATTCTTTTTGGTGCAGCCACAGATAGAGTCGCCTTTCATGTGCTTCCTAGGGCTGTAGTGGATGGAAAACAATGAATTCCGAATTCTCAAGCCAGCCAGACCATCTTCTCGACCAGCTTTGCCTCGGGCACCCTGGATATTGCTGTGTGAGAGCTATATTTCATGTGTTCTCAAATGTTCTCAGCTAACAGCCCATGGTTGAAGGCTGAACCCTCTGCCACATAACCAACCTGAGCAGCTTCCACCACTCCTAAGAAGCCATCCATCAGAATTTGCTGGGATTTATTGCAAGAACAACTTTCTGTTTCACATGTCACCATGTGTGAACCCTCGTTTTATCAACTATTCGAGTCAAGTGATAACTTCTAATCTCTATCTAATAAAACAGAAAATATTATCAATTGGCTAGCCAAAGAACTTTCTAGCTTCAAAAAAAAAATAATCTTGAAGTCCATGTTCAAAACTTTCAGGAGATACTGTGAAAAACAAGGCAAGGCGTTGAGGTTGGCCTTCTCATTCTTTCTTAACAAATGTCTAAAATCCACAAAGCACAGGCTCTGGGTTTTTTGTTTGTTTGTGTGTTTGTTTCTTTTGTCCCTGACTTCAGAGGACACAACCAATTTGGAGGATAATTCATGCATCTCTTTCTTTTTTTTTCTTTTAAAATCTTATTTTGAAATAAAGCTAGTGTATATGTGTGTGAGTGGGCATTGTGAGATCTCTGTGTGTGTACATCTGTGTGCAGATCCTGCGGAGGCCACAAAAGGCCATAAGATCCTCTCATCTCCCCGTCATAGGGAGTAATCAGCTGCCTGATACAGGTGTTCGGATCTAAACTCTATTTCTCCACAGGAGCAGCAAGTGCTCTCAATGGCTAAGCCATCTCTCTCCATTCTTATATTTTAATTTCATTGTGGTGGCTGTTCTGGGGATCCAAGCCAGAGCTTTGAGTCTTCTGCATGCTAGCCCAGTGCACTTTCACAGGGCCTGCTCCCTTACTTCCCTCCTTAGAATCAAAACAGTTATGTGAATCCTTCCTGGTTTCTCTCATTCTCTGTCTTCTCAGCAAGGAAATGGGCCCACATCATGGATGACTTGTCTTTCCTGCTCCCAACTCAAGGAGCAAATATCCTTTCTCGGGTGTTACACGTGTGAGGCGAATCCCTCCTTCACTGGATTCGGTCTTCATTCTTTCCAGTCACTCTGGGATCTTCTTTCTAATCCTTATTTTCCCATTTTTATTTGACTTGTGTTCCCACCGAAGAAAATCAATTTGCACCGCTTGCAAACTCTTATCAGCTTTGCAATCTCTGGAATGTTTTCAATATTTTTTTTTTTCTTGGAAAGTTTCCTGTGAATACAGGCAGAGAAAACAGAAAGGATGGGCCCCACTCCTGCAATACCAGCTGCCATCACTTCCGGATCAATCATTTCCACTGATACACCCATGCCATCTCCCTGTCTGAATAACACATCTCCCATATCAGAACATCCTCATTTTGTGTCATGAAAGGTCTCGTTAAGTTCTATGTAATCAAAATGTCACTATCATATGTCTAAACCAATAGCAGTGTCCTAATATTGTTAAGTATCTAGTGTTCAAATGTTCTCTATTGTTTCCGGCAATTCTTATAACAGTGTTGATTAAAGACCCAAACGGAATCACACGTTGTCCCTAGCTGATCCATCTCCCATATCTCTTTTACCATTTAGCAGTTTGTCAAAAGCTTTGTAACACTCTCTGCACGGGGTTCCTCACCTAGTTGCTTTTGCTGCGGCAGTCTGTAAACATTTAGCAGCTCTGGTGCCTGAAATTCCTACGAATTGGTCATTGATTGAGGAAGGCCGGTTCAACTCAAGTTTGCTGTTTGTGCCAAGTACTGTACTTTAGACACTCATCTATAAAGACTGTCCAAGCGGATGCAGTTCTACTGAGACTTTTTCGAGGCTGTTACGATGATGAAAATGGTGTAAAGCTTCTGTACCTCAAACTTTGAATTTGGATTTTCCCCTTCAGGTAGCAAGCTGAAACCTTCCCATCCCTATCCGCCCTGAGATCGCAGGGAAAAACAACTGACGTCCAAGTATGCCTTGTGGTCCATCTAGGGGGTTTTCCAGGTTAGGTTCATTAAACACCTGTGTGACTTCCAAGATTTTCACTTTACAGTGAGTTTACTGGAATGTCACCGCCACCACAAGGCAAGGAAGAGCTCCGCTGTGGCAATACTGAAACTGATTGAGCAGATTTAGGGGTGTGCCTCGTATTCAGGTCAGTAGGACTGAGGTGTAAGCCAAAGGGGGTTCTTTGCCTACAGTACTCAACATGGAAGTAAATTTGGAGAAGACTAGCTACATAAACTCATGAGTAAGCATGAGGTGGGAGTAAATGTTTAAATTTTGAGAATAAATTCATCAGGATCAGGAGGCATTGGAGCGTGGATTGGGATTTTAATATTTCCTGTGCCACAAACTCCCACATTCAGCTTAATTCAGGAGGGACATGAGGGCCATCACACAAAGACATAGACAGAATGTGAGGTACTTTGCTTCAAGGAAACTTTTTTTTTTTTTAAAGACAGAGTGCCAACTGCAAGATGTAACAGATTTGTGTGATAAGTGCAAATCCTGTTTCATCAAGTCATCTCATTGATCAATCTATTTAAATAGACTTGGTTCTTATATGGATTATTTTAAAACTAAAGAATGTCTTTTTGCTGCTGCGTAGAATACACGTATCTCATTCTTCTTCTTTATTTACTAGCTTTCTAAGTAATGTTTTGAACCCCTGGCCAAGTGTCCCTGATGACCATTGTGGCCACCAGGCACTCTCTGACTGGGGCAGCACTGCATTAATCAGTTGTGGCTCAGCTGCTGACACTGGCCTGCCTCCTCAGCCTCTACCATCAGTGCCCTAGACTCTCCAAGGTAGCCCCTGGAATTTTCTCAAAACTTTTTAATTTTGTTTGAGAATGTTTTTGCTGTTAGATTACACATCCCTTCAATTTTACTGTGTTCAGCCTACGTACCAAGTTTAAAATCACTCTTTTCTCTTAAAAGAACCTAGTTCTTGCAGTATACAATAGTTTGGATAGTCAAACACACACTAATGTGGTCCAGGCAATGCTTTCACAGCATTTTCAGTGGATAATGAAGGCAAAATGCACAGTGAAACCTTACTGATCTTTCCAAGCCTAATGCTCTTCTCCACATTTCCAGCTTCTCTAGTCTGATAGCATATCATCTTCCTACAGTGGAAAGTTTTTCAGTAATGATGACATAAACATGAATTGCTTTATTACATAATTCATGTAGAACACTGTCAAAATCACAAAGCCTGTACTACCTCGAGCGCCACACTTCACAAACAATGCAATGATATCTGGCTTGGACTCCTGCACCTTTGTCTATTGATTTCCTTTTTGGAAAACTACATGGATCGTTTTCTAGCACAACCACACACAAGTGTATACTTCCATATCTCTGTGTGGAAGTGAAGTAACTGATACCTCTTGGACGTGTTTCAAATATTACTTTGCTCAAGAGTATACAGATGTAAAGCAGTTAGTAATTGACCATGAAGAGCTTAGAAGAGTGCTCAGCAGTACAGTGAACTATGCTTTTGATGATCATTTCTCCTCTGCATTGTCTCTTTTTTTATGAACCTACAAAGCCTAATATCTTTATACAGAGTAGAGACCCTTGGTTTTGGTATCACACTGCTTGCATGTAACTGTGCATAGTGCCATTCCCTTTAACTGTGTGTTCAAGGGAAGATGGCTCTATCATCATACTTTCTATGAGTCAGTTTGTTTTCTCTATAAAACATTAATAAATATTAACACATCTCTGTGAGTTCTAATATGCCAAATTGTAAGACAGCAACCGACATGGTTATTATTCATAACAAAGTATTAATTCTTATTCTTAACACAGTCCCTTGTTCATGCATTGATTGTAGTTCCAATTCTTCAAAAGCTGTCATTTGTGGTAAGACTGGAATCCAAGGGGCAGTAGGCTAGACAGCATTTAGGACAGTGGAAGACACTGGCTATCCTCTCCCATTGGTTGACTTCTCTGACGTAATGGATCTCACAAAAACTTCAGCTGTTTTTTTATCTCTGAAAACTTGATTCAATTTAAACCAGTCTTAAGCTGCTATTTTCTGAAGGTAATTTCCCTGACTGTTAGTTATGATGATGAGGAAAAAAAGTTAATTTTAAAACAAGGTTTATTCTTTGCCTTCCCCACTACCACATCAGCAAATGTCTATTTGCTGAGAAGACCCAGAGTTGAGATGTGATCCCCTAAAATGACTTAATTCTTAGCCATCAATCCAGCCATTTGTTCAGCCCTTCTGTCATGAAGTACTGAGAATTGCTTTGGTTGGTGGAAGGAAAAGCAGCTTGGAGATCACCCATGCAGTACAAATGTGACAGTCTCCCCTCATGAGAGTTCATATTGATTGCCTATTTCCTGGCATTGGTGACCAACCCTCCCTTGCAGAAAAGGTGCCAAGTCAGGCATGAGCACAGCTTTGTTCTGCAGGAGGAGGTGGGACTGGAGAGTTGAAGTGGTCGTAGCCCTCTTGTCCAAGTTTCTTATTTAACAGAGGAGAAAGTTTCAGTTCAGACGGGGAAAAAGAGACTCGCCTTAAAAATCAAATCAGTGAAACTATAATGCGTCAGGCCATTTCTGCCTTTATTTTTATACTTTATTCTATCTTTCCAATTTCACAATAAAAATGAGTACTGTCATTTATTTATCTTTAGAAAATTACCTCTTTTTGACATTCAATATCCAAGGAAGGTATTTTTTTTCTAATCTACTCTTTTCTTCTTACAGCATATTCTGAGATATTGAAAAGGCTTTATTTTTGCAGATAAATCTATAAATTTGAAGAAGTACTGATTTAATCCCCAAAATATACTTTATGAAATTTTATAAATCAATTATAAAGATGCCAACGAAGAAGGGTAATTGGCAAAAAGATTATTAAGTGAGAAATAGGACAAAACTTTTTCCATAGACATTGAGCTACAATAGAAAATGATAGTCAAAAATCATGTGGTTTAAGCAGAAAATAATAAAGAAGTATATAGTAGATTGTAGTGGAGACATGATGATAATCAAAGAAATATTTTTTAAAAAATTAATTTGTGTTGGTATACAAATAAATGGGTTTATCTTTTATAATATTATATTTATATATTATCAAAATTTAATAACCTAAATGGTGATATATACTTACATGACTATCCAGCTATATTATTATATTACATTATAATATAATATTATATAATAATATAATATATTATATTATATTATAATCCATATTTCTCTTTTTTTTCTTTTGGTTTTTCAAGAAAAGGTTTCTCCATGTTGCCTTGCTTTTCTGGACTCACTTTGTGGACCAGGCTGGCCTCAAACTCATAACGATCTACCTGTGTCTGCCTCCCTGAGTGCTGGGATTAAAATCATGTGCCTCCATGCCCGGCTAAGGTGAATCTTTTTTTAATTTGTTTTTATTTTATCATCTATCTATCTATCTATCTATCTATCTATCTATCTATCTATCTATCATCTATCTATCTATCTATCTATCTCTCCATCTATCATCTATCTGTGGTTAAAAATTTAGAAACTCTAATTATATGATGAGCACACAAAAGAACAATTGATAATTTTAGCAATAAAAACAAAATAAAAATGATCTTGTGTGTATGTAAGAAAACTGCAACCACATGTGCAGTCTAAATTGTGCATGTGCCTGGCTTGGGCAGCACAGTAGAGCGGACCCTGGTGGCCGGGGTGCAGATGAGTAGCCCTAGGGGTGTTGTGTTTGGGATAGCTGACTCCGCCCCTTGCTGGCTGTGGCGATGGGTGAGCTAGCTGGGACAGTACTGGATTGCTCTCCCTGATGGTGTGGGTGCGGGGAAAGCTGGCAGCCCCACATGCTCATCTACCTCCCAGGCCCAGATCCAGGGCTTTGAGTTGGTCCATCTCAACATCTACTCCATCTATGATCTCCCGAAGAGCATGAAAGTGCTGGTCCCGAAGAGCCAACGCTGCAGACTCTGCATGTCACAGGGCGGCATCTCTGTGAGAACTGATGGTATAGCAGAAGCCAGAGGCTTCGGAACAGACCAATGACCCATTGCAACAGACACTTGCAAGTAAAGAAGTGTGGACAAAAGACTATACTGTGGGGCACGCTGCGGCATGCTGCAGCTTTCAGGACAAGATGTTTCTGTGTTTTTTTTATTTTTATTCTATCATATTTTATTTTATTTTTTGGGGGGTTACAAGGGCAGAAAGAGTATACGAAGGGATTGGGAGATGAGTGTGATTGGGGTGCACAATGTGAAATTCACAAAGAATCAATAAAGAGTTAATAAAAAAACATGAGTATGTATAAAGCAAGAGGAAAGGAAACCATCGGTGCAGACAGGAGAGGATGGTACTTTTTCATTTTTTGACTCTATATGCCTGTATAATCTTTTGAATATTTACCTTTGCAACTGTTATGAAGAATTCAGCTTTATATAAAGAAAAAAAATTCTGGTAGGATTTAGGTCCTGCTTCACAGGGTGAATTCCATTCCTGACAAAAGTTTTTGGGCCAAGAGACTTATAGCTAGACAGGTTGGAGGACTCAGGAGAAAACCTAACAGTGTTATTCTGCCAAATGGGCATTGTATTAAACTGACTCCTAATGACTTTTCATTACACCCATAGATCAGTGCATCTGTCAACCCTCATCAGAGAAGCTTCTATTTGTAGCAGATGATGATTAACACAGAGACTCACAATTGGCCAAGGTGCAGAAGCTACAGAAGAATTCTCAGCCCTAAATGGACCATATACACTTAACTCCACGTCTTCTCCTCGGTGCTCGGGAATCCTTGTGGAAGAGGGAGCAGAAGGACTGTAAGAGCCTGACACAGTGGGTGACTGATTGTAGAGAGCAGTGTCTTCAGATACAGTTGGATAGTTGCACATCTGAGCTCTCAATAATCATGCACAATACATGTGCAATCATAAAACAAGCTGACTCTCAGCACAGAGATGTGTGGTGGGCATAAAGTCCTACTCGTAGGTGAGAGGCTATTGGCACATACTAAGTTTCCTCTAAAAGTGTAGTCTCTGATAAGCTGACGTTTTTCCAGTGGAAGGCCACACATCTAAGCATATTTGGGCAGCAAAATTGGCTTTGATGGGCTAAAAATAGGACACAAAGTTGGACGGGTAGAGAAGAGGGGTGGATTTGGGAAGATTTGGGGAAGGGGGCTGGATCTTATTCTGACAGAACTAATGCAAATATATTTTTAAAGTTTAGGTCCAAAAGTGTCCCCTAATGAGTTGCACATTTTCTAGAAGATTATTTAGCAAATTGTGTCCCTTTGGTTTGTTTTAAAACCACATCATATTTTAAATTAAGTAAAGGGACTATTGTGTCTGCTCTGTAACACAGTAAGTGTTCTCTCTCCAAAAACCAGAATTATTCCCTCATCCCTCCAGTACTTAGGCTTGAGCATTTGTCCATCTGGTTTTCTTTAATTCTGCTTCTTTCCATTTATTCTTGAAATCTGGGTGCCCTGATGCTGATTAAGCATGTCGTCCTGACTTCTAAAATGTGGGGATTTTTCTGGACCCTGTTACATGCTTCTGCGTAAGCAAGTTTTCTACAGTTGAGATGAAGTCTGACGACTTCAAGTCCCCTGCTTCACGAATGACCTAGTATCTAAAGGTCAGTGATGTCTTTTTATATATTTATTTTTCCTGTCATGAAAGTTGAAGAAACTGGTCTTAGGAAGTAGATGCTAAATTAATGCTATTATTATAAACAACGGGAAAGATTTAGACGTAGAAGACTTCTTTGAATTCCTTCTAGGCATCAGTTCGTGCAACTCTCACAAAAAAATGAGGCCAATTTTCTCATGAAGAAACTATAGCCCAGGGAACTTGGAGACCCTGAGCTCTGAAGTGGAGAGCCTGAGCTCAGAAGTGGAGAGCCTGAGCTCAGAAGTGGAGAGCCTGAGCTCAGAAGTGGAGAGCCTGAGCTCAGAAGTGTTGACATCAGGATGGAATGAATCCAGGCTGTTTCCTTAATTTATTCTGTAAACACAGCCAAGGGTGCACGAAACAGTTTTGTATAGGTTTTCTCATTGCCGCCCATGAAAGGTGGATGTGTATTTTGCGGCTTTTGGTAACCTGGCTACAACTTGTTTCTTTTTCTCTATATTCTTTCCAGACTTTTGCCATGAATCTGTAGGATGACTAAATTTTGGTTTTCAATCTGATTACACCTAGAGAGAGCTGAGAAAGTTCCTGATGGGTTTGTCCTATAATTTGTAAGATTTTTTTTTGGATGGTCTAAACAGAAAATGATACATTCTATGGAAAAAATATATCTCTTGTTCAGCTGCTTTGATCTTCTTTTGGCCCTGCACTGGTAAGCATGGCGCAGTTACAGGAAACTTTCCTTCTCGTTCACTCCCCAGTCTAGCATTTCACATCAATAAGAAGATATTTTCACCATTTTTGCATTCAAGTTGGGACTGTTGTTGTTTATCTAGACTGTAAATGTTACCAGTGGTAGGGAATGCCATTTGGACACTGATAACCCTATCATCATCATCATCATCATCATCATCATCATCATTATTATTATTATTGCCGAGCCTGGTGCTGCAGAGTCCATACTAACTGGCCACTTGTTACTGATTTGATGCCTTTGGGTGATGATGAGTGGAGGAGTGTCTGCTGAGCAAGGCCATGTTTAGTGGAGCAACATTCCAAAGGCTGGATGTGGAGATATCCCAACCTAATGGTTATGATTGAATTTTACTGCTTGTACAAGTCCTTTTTTTTTTTTTTTTTGGATCTACAATGCAAAATGAGCTCATTTTGTCAGTCACCATTCCAAACAAAAGTACTAAAAAAATTAGACAAAAACATAGCGTTTGAAATGGCTTAGTTCTAATGATCTCCATAATCGATGTAGAGAAAAAAGAAAAATTATGAGTTTCAGTGCTTTGTGCTGGAAGAACATGGAACATATTCCAACTGTTGAGATTATATAAGCCACCATGCTCCTCCTTTTGGTAACCTTGGGCAATGTCTTTCAAAAGCCATTCCTACCATCTGCTCAAGGTTTTGTTTGGTGTCTCATATCAAACCTCTTCCTTGTTTTTCAAAGCAGTCTTACAGGCTGCACATATATTTCCATTTAATAGCTGAAGAAACCAAGGCTTAGAGAGTTTGGCATAGTAAACCAGCTAGATGCAGCAAAACTGAGTCTTCAACAGGGTTATGTCAAGGTCAGGTCTTGTTTCATATTATCCTACCCATTTTTCATTCCCTAGCAATATAATTTTGAAAAAAAAAAGTTGAAATAGAAACAAAGTGGTGAATATTGTGGGGTGATTTACTTTTTAATTGTATAAAAATTGCTATTTTTCTATTAATTTTTAATTAGACTACAAAGAATAGGTTTTGTTCCACCTCTCCTACCTGCCTCTTTTCTTTCTCAAAATAGTCCACTCTGCATTTTTGTTATATATGTGTGTATGTGTGTGAGATAAAAAACATGATACATGATATTTTGTATTTCTTTATGACATGTTTCTATTGTCTTCTTTATCCCCTACCTTTAGACTTCTTCTTACCTCATAGCCCTATTCTCCTTCAGTCTCTTGAATCTCTGTCTATTTGTATGTACATTTCATAAAGTATTAAACTTAGATTACCCAGGTGAGATAAAATAGGGTATTTGATTCTTGAGTTAGCTAGTAAATCCTAAAGTTTGAAAAAGCCCCTTTGTCTTAGTCAGTGTTCTATTGCTGTGAAGAGAGACCATGACCAATGCAACTCTTCCACAGGAAAACATTTAATTTGGACCGGCTTACTGTTTCAGAGGTTTAGTTCATTGTCATCATGGTGGGACACATGGTCCACTCAGGCACACATGGTGCTGGAGATATAGCTTAGTAGTCCATGTCCACATTTTCAGGCAGCAGGAAGAGAGAGAGAGAGAGAAAGAGACAGAGCAACTGAGCCTGGCTAAGGCTTTTGAAAACCTCAAAGCCTATGTCCAGTGTCCAGTGACACACTTCCTCCAAGAAGGCCACATTTCCTAATCCTTTCAAGTAGTGCTACGCTCTGGTGACCAAGCATCCTGATTTATGAGCCTCTTGGGACATTCTCATTCAAACCACCATACCATTCTTCTGGTTCAGCCTATAATGATTCATTCCACTGTTTATATGCTTTTGTATATACTTTTATATACTTCTTCTTTTGTGGAAGAAATCTCTTGTGTTGGAATGAAAGTATCACTTGTCAATAAAAACCTAATGGCCTATAGCTGAGGAAAGAAATAAGAGGTGGGATATCCAGCAGGCAGAAAGGATTCTAGTGCCAGGCAGGAAGAGTCACCCAGGAAGACATGAAAGAGGACAGATGCATGATACCTGAGCAGAGGTAACTAACCATGCAGCAGAATGTAGATTAGAATAAATGGCTTATTCTAAGTCATGAGCTAGTCAGAAAGGAGCCTAGTTATATGGCCTGGATATTTGTAAATATATTTTGAGTCTCATGAGCCTTTATTCTGGAAGTGTAGGGCCGGGAAGCAAAACTCCTACAATAAATTTTATTACTTAAGTTGCCGAGAAATTAAAGTTCTGTTTATGAACTGTGTTGTTGTGCAGTTTGCTACTTCCGTTCCTACGTGCACGTGGAGGTGGTCTCAGCACTCTAAACATTTTGCATGTGGCTGACTGCTGGTGTTTTAAGGAATCCTGACTTCAAGATCTGTGCCTCCAGGTACTTCTCAAAAACTGTGAATATAGAGTTGTATTAGTGATAGACAAACCTGATACAGGCAGATCAGGGATTTTTCTATTGGATCTTTTTCTTTGCATTTTATCTAAAAATTTGAAAATGAATATGGATGGGATTTCCAATTTTTTAAAAGATTTATTTATTTTTTTTTATACAGTATCCTACCAGCATGTGAACCTTCATTCCAGAAGAAGGCACCAGATTACATTATAGATGGTTGTGAGCCACCACGTGATTGCCGGGAATTGAACTCAGGATCTTTAGAAGAACAGACAGTGCTCTTAACCTCTGAGCCATCTCTTCAGTCCACAAATATATATTAAAGTGTATTAGTCCCAGTTTTTTATATGGAAACTTTAAGTGAATAAAGATTATTGTTTAAAAAGCTTTAAAAATATTATTTAAACTTTTAGTATGAGGAGAGTGCGTTACAGCCCGAATCTCATTTGAAAACTGATGCACTTCATCTGAAAATACTCAGGGAAAAGAGAAAGGATTATTTCCATTCATAGGGCTTAAAGATCAAACTTCGTAGAGAAATTTTTGAGTGGCTAACACCAAAAATGTTACAACAAGGTAGGCATTATGGCACATTCAGAATGCTATGGCAGGCAGGCAGACGATGAGGTTAAAGCCAGCAATGTTCTGGAACATTCAGAAGATTTGAAGGAGGAGACTTTTTGAGTTCAAGGCCAGATTGAGCTGTGTGGAATAGGGAGGAGGATGGTGAGTTCAAGACTAGTTTGAGTTAAACAGTGAAATCGTCAAAATACCAAAGGTTAAGAAAAGAAAGAGTGAATCATGTCAAAGGAGTAAGAGATGGATTTGAGCTGACATCTGTTGCACCATCAGCTAAAGGATTCGAATCACTTCAGTGCAAAGCATCCTCGAATTTTGTTTTCTTTTAACCAATATAAACTGATACAATCTTAATCATCTTATCTGAGAAACCTGTTTTATAGTAAAAAAAAAATGTGCTAGAGGTTGGTGGCATAAGCAGTGTAACTCTCTGTGACTTACCCAGTGACACAGGCATAGCTGGTTCCTCAGGGTTGTTCTCATTGAGTCTATGGAAGATACTCACCTTCATTGTGCCTTGACCCTCCATTTCCTACACACTCTCTTCACCAAACCACTGGGATTCCGAACCCTGGGTAGCAGGATAGCGTGAGAGTCAGAGAGTTAGATGTTAGAATGTTGAAGACCCATAAGGCTTGGTCCCCAATGTCTTGTTACTGAGAGGGGGCTGAGTGGGTGGCCAAGTGGGAAGAGGTTAGGTCACCAGGTGCATGCATTTGAAGGGGATATTGGAATCCTGCCCTTACCCGATCAGATCACTCAATATTTTGCTTCCTGCCTATGAGGTAAGTGGTTTTGTGTCTTTATATTGTCTGCATGGCTGCCATATACTATCCCACCATGGATCTAAAATAATAAGTATATCCAATCACAGACAAGGACCACTGAACCGGCCAGGCAAAGTAAACCATTTGTCTTTATAGATAAACTATATCAAATGTTAATCATAGTGACAGAAAGCTGGCTAACACATAAGTGACCCTGACTCTTAGTTTCAAATTAGAAAAATCATAAAATTTCTCTTTCAAGTTAATCTGACATGACTGGATGTCTCTCACCAGAGAATAATTGGCTCTCATTTTTATACAAACAAGAAATGGTTTTTAATGGACCAGACATACCAAAAACTATACATCAAGTTCCCATTGTGCTTTTGCTGTATGTATATTCTGTAATGCAAGGTGGACCATTTCATGCCTCTGATTTTCTGCTAACAATAGGCAGAAAAAATGTCATTTAAAGAGGTAAATTGAAACTCTTGTCTGGTTTGAAATACTGAATTAGGGGAAGAATATTTTAGCTATGTGCTAAACTAGGAAGGTGATCAAATAATATTGAAGAAAAATCACCCTCCCCCCAAAAAAACCCTTTAGACTACAGTAAAATCAAAATGACAGATCATTTCTCACATGCGTGGACATAATTTCTCTAAGCCCCCAGCCTGCAAAAAAGTATATAAACTTCCTATAATTATAATAGATAGCTGTAAAATCAATTTGTTCAAGAGCCTCTCAGCTTTATTGTTTAGACTTGCTGGGATATTTTGCTTATACATAGATTTTATATGGAAATTATTTCAAATCGTAAGACAGACCCTTTTCAGGCTGGTATGGATACTAGGCTCTGGGTTACGGGACTTCCACAGGCATTTATTTGTCCTCCCACCAGATGGGTAATCGGTTTTAGAAGTGCTCAAACAGCACATGGGTTCAGTGTAGACTAGGAAGATTTGACCCCCAGACACAATGTTATTATTTTTATTTTTAATAAGAGAAAGTGAAAAAAAGGCAGGATTAAGTGCAGTTGTTACAGACAAGGCCGAGGGAGGCTTACTCATCATAGAAAGAACCCAAACTCATTAAAGAAGGTGAGTATTACCTCTGACTTGCAGAATGTGGATTGTTTTAAATTAAGGTTCTTAACGAGGCATTTCATTGTGTGTCTTTAGCCGAGGAAGTTTGGGAGACAGCCTTGCTTCTGAACTCGATGCAAATGAAGAGCTCTATATCCAGGCATTTGCTGGAAAAGAATATTTGCGGAGTGACTCAATCAGGAATATTAAATGCACAGATGCACGTGAAACTTCAGAAGAGAATGTTGGTGCGTGGAAAGGCTTCCAAGCACTGTGCTCATAAGCAGAAAATTTAAACTTTGCCTTAACCCAACAACATGAGTGATCGTGTCAGACAAATGACAAGTGCCCAGTCCTCGTCCTTATTCAAATGAGTTTGAATAAGGAGTTTTCAGAGAGCATCATAAACAAATTCTCTGCTTTCCCCGTTGATTTTATTACTGTTGATTTCTTTGCTGTTGCTCAACAGATCTCTCTCTGCTCTACACACTGAATTGTTTATAGGATGTGAGGCAAGTCTCATTTTCTTTGAGACTTAACCCTTTATACTCCCACAAGATGAGAGGTTTTCTGGACCACCAAAACCTCTTTATGTCCATCCTTAAGCAGAGCTTGCCTAAATATAATATACATTGATATCCACCTCTTATGATACTCATATTCACAAATGTGTATATTTTGAGCAAACTAAATTGCTTCTCACTGAGCACATTGATTTTAAAAAGATCTATTTTGTGGCTCTTCTTTCCTACATTTAAAAATATCTCACCAAACCACAATGCTATTACAAGAAACGAAACGGGGCTGTTGCTCAAATCTAAAGTTTGCATTCAAACTCTTTCTCCAAGCATATAGCTAAATTCTGGAAAACCTAGAGCCCATCAGCCTGATTTCCCCTGGGATTTTTACCTGTTCCATCTAAGAGTAAGTGATGGTATAGCAATTTCCTAGCCTCATTTTCTCTATCTATCAGAAAAGCAGCAGTGTCTACCAAGTACCCAGGAGACACGCCAAGTCCAAGATGGAATCTTTGATCTGTATCTACCATGGAGAGAAGAGTCTAAATCTTTCTAAACTTTAGCCGATGATAACATTTGCATGGGACCCATAATATTACTAACGGGTTAAAATCCATTTCCAGTTAAATTACAAAGTCCTATTGTTACTCACAGGAATATCACCACGGGACTTTCAAGGCTGGTTTGTGTCCTTGGTAAGGCTCCAAACCATCTTTAAGGTCAAATAGTCTGTGACACGAACCATTACGTAAGTACTTTGTGCGGCCCGGCTTCCATTGGTTTCCATCATGATGTCATGCTTCAGATATATGTTTAGCCTGATTTAAAAATAAATACATCATTTTCTGAATCTGTTATGCACTGTCTTTCCGATCCTGACAATTTCCCCCGACCTTTGCATTATTTACATTTTATATGGGCGACATCTTATCATTGGCCCTGACACAGTTTATCCTGTACATTTCCCCATAATTAAAATTAAGAAAAAAAAATGTATCTGTGGAAAGCACTAGATTATTAATTTGCCTAGCTGTGGTACAAATCCACTATACATTTGTATAAGAAAACATCATGGTATATACCTAAGTGTCCATAAAGCATGGTAAATTAAAACATTAAAAAGAAAATTGAAATTCAGAATGTGACTTTAACATTAATTTTTTTTGCAGGTTATGCATACAGTGTATTTGATCGCTGTAAACATTATCTGTCCTCTACATCCTTCAACCCCTATTCTTAGGCCCCACCTTCTAAGTCCTCATCTCACATCTGAGTCCTTTTCTTTTATTTCGAGGCTCACTGATCTTAATAAGGATCAGCTGAAGACTGTTGCGCTCCTCAGTGGGTCCACAGTGGAGGACAATGAGTGCCCCCTCCCAGAGCACAGGAGTAGCCAGTAGTTCCACAGCAAAGGTGCCCAGTGGTCCCTCATGATCAAGTGAGTGACTGTTGACAGGCCCAGCCTTGAGTGTGCCCATTGTCTTCAGCCATGGCTGATCTGGGATCATGGCTTCATTAGCTGTGGTATGCACAGAAGACAGCATTTCACAGCTCTTCTCCCTCTCTTCTTCCTCTTACATTCTTTCCACTCTTATTCCCCCACCACCACCACCTGGCTCCCAAAGATTTAGAGGGAGTGGTACAAATTTCCTGTTTACAGATTAACATTCAGTGATAACTTATTTTCAGCATCTTGAGCAAAAGTGTGCCTCTGCCCTCACCACCATTCTTTGCAGAGAAACGTTTCTGGCTATGGATGGGAGTAGTGTTTATCTATGGGTATAAACATAAATATTTGTACTTCAGTGTCTTAGTGGTAGCAATACAGCCTGGGATGAGGTGAAATGTCAAAGTAGCTTTAATTTGCACTTCCCTGGTGGCTAATGAAGACAAATACTTTAAAATATTTATCGGCCCTTTGTATTCATTCTTTTGGGAATTCTCCGTTCATTTCCATGGCTTCATTATTTTTTTTAAGTCAAGTTGTGTCACAATTCCAAGTTGTGCAGTCTAGATATTAACATCAGTTAGAGGTGGGCAAAGATTTTTCTTTTATTCTGTAGGCTACTTCTTCACTCGGTTCTTTTCCCTTGCAGGGCAGAAGCATGTTGATTTGATAGGATCCCATTTGGCAATCATTGGTCGTGTCTTTCTTTCTTTCTTTCTTTCTTTCTTTCTTTCTTTCTTTCTTTCTTTCTTTCTTTCTTTCTTTCGCTAAATTATTTTCAGAAAGTCCTTGCCTATAGTTACATGGCGATGTATATTCACTACTTTTCCTTTAGGAGCTTGAGAATTTATGTTGGGATACTTAATCCATTCAGGAGTTAAGGGCATTGCAGAGAGAGAGATAATTGCATATAATTGCATTCTTTACTTCTTGACATCCTGATTTCCCAGAACAATTTGTTGAAAGGTTTTCTTTTCTCTATTTGTATGTATGTCATTTTTATACATAAAAATCAGGTAGCTGTAGTTGCTCGGACTAATATCTTGGTCCTTTATTTTGTTCTGTTGTTTGTACTTCTATGCTTTAGTGTCCCTTTAAATTTGCTATGGCGATATAGCTCCATTGAATTCTTTTATCTAGGATTGTTTTGGCTGTTCTTAATCTTTTTGTGTTTCCACATATATTTTAAGATTATTTTCAAAATCTTTAAAGAATGGCCCTGGGAATTTTGATTGGGATTACATTGAATTTTTAGGTTGTTTTTGATATGATTTCCAATTTCACAGTATCATTTTTTTTCCTGCTCCATTAGCAAGGGAGCCTTTTTATCTTTTAGTGTTTTCTTTAATTCCTTTCCTCAGTGTCTTAAAGATGTGTCCTTTTCCTGATAAGGGTTATTCCTGTATATTTTATTAATTTTTGATTAGATATTGCTAATTGGGTCATTTTCTTTCTCACTGTGCTTGTCATTGGTATATAAAAAACTACTGTGTGTGTGTATCTTGTCACTTTGCTGAAAATGTTTATCTGATCCAAGATTTGCTGTTGTTTATGCTGCTGCTGCTGTCTTTAGTATCTCCTATGTATATAATTGAATCGTTTGCTAGCAGAAATACTTTGAATTTCTCTGTTCCTATTTGTATGCCCTTATTTCCTTTTCTTGTTCTTTGATTCACCTACCACCTCAAACACTATATTAAATAGGAGTGAACAGTCCTATCTTATTCCTAACCTTAGGGAGAATTCTTAATGATTTTCTTCATTTACCATTATGTTAGCTATAGGTTTGACATAAACCTTTATTGTGCTGAGTTTTGCTGCCTCTGTCCTTAGCCTTTCCCTGACTCTTATCATGAAGGTATGTTGGATTTTGTCAAAAACATGTCTGTATCTATTGAGAAGATCAAATGATTTCTGTCTTTGAATTCATTTATTGGTTTAGGTCTCTTGAACAATCCTTACATCTTTGGAATGAGACCAACTTGATCATAATTTTCTTTATAATACAATTTTGACTTTTTAAGTATTTCATTGAGAATTTTGCCCCATCTGAATCAGGGAGATCAACCTAAATTTTCATTTTTAGTTGTATCTTCACCTGTTTTCTGTATCTAAATAATATTAACTTCCTAAAAGAGTTTTATGATTGTTCTTTGAATCTGTTTGTCCTGGGATTTGGGGGGTTGAAGAGTTTTGGTTTTTTCTGTCCTTCCTTCCATTTTTTTTTAACAGGGTGTCTCCACACTCTACACAGTCCTGGCTGGCCTGGAACACTATCTATACCAAACTAGCCATGAACTCACAGAGATCTGCCTGCCTCTTCCCCTGGAATGATGAGATTAAAAGCATATGCTACCACTCCCAATTGGAACAGCTTTTTATTAGTGCTTCAAACCAATTCATTAATGGTTAGAGAGCTGTTTAGATTACTTATTTTGTCTTGGTCTAAGTTTGATAGATTATATACATCTAGAAATCTACCCATTTCTTTTGTATACTTTCAATATTGGTATCTGTTATAATCTCTTCTGCCTCGATTCTGATTTTACTAATTTATGTCATTCTTTTGGTCAATTTATCAAAGGTATGTCAGTCTTGTTTATCTTTCCAAAGAACCAATTATTCATTTGATTCTTTGTTTTTATTTCTATTTCATTAATTTCTGCTCTGATCTTATTTATCCTCTTGTACTGCTTTAATTTGGTTTCTTCTTGTTTATTGAAGGCCTTAATGTAAAATATTAACTTATTTGAGTTCTCTGTGATACTTTTTAAGGTAGGCACTTAGAGACATTGGCTTATTTCTTCAGACTTCTTTTATTTCTATCTCTAACCATAAATTTTATATGGTGTAGCTACATTTTCATTCTAGCAATTTTTACTTTTTCTTTTTTGCTTCTTTAATGATTCGATTATCATTAATAATCTGTTGTTCAGTCTTCCTGATTATTCATATTTTCTGTAGTTTCTCTAGTAAGGGTTTAATAGATTAGTCAGAATTCATTAGATTGGCTTACACAATATGGTCTGAATAGTCCAATTATGGCTGTCTCCCACTGGAGAAACCAAGAACTTAGTAGTTCTTGAGTAGTTCTTAGTAGTTCTAGGTTCATGAACTGGCTGCTTCAGTAGACCTTGTTGGCAATGAAAGCTTGGAGGTTTCCTGAAGAGCTGCTGGTCCTCAGACCATGCTATTAGCCAAAAGAAGCTTGGTTCTGACTTCAGTGAAGGAACATAGCAACAGCAGCAGAGACAGCCACAGAGCAGATGAACTAGCCACTAAGACTGAAGCCAAGAAGGCATAAGAAACATTTCCGCCTTCCACCTCCTTTTATCAGGGCTGTCACCAGCAGACATCACCCACATTCAGATTATGTCTTCCCACTTCAAATAACTCACTGAGTAAATCTCTCACAAGTGTGGTCCAGTTAACCGTCACAAGTTCACTCTTTGTCATCGTGACAGTCAATTGCATCTCTTTGCCATTTTTTTTTTTAACAGATCTTGCCTTGGGTTTATTTGTAAAATCAGCATAGGAGAGTGGTCATCTGTAAATAGTGTGTAGGTGGGTGTGTCACACCAATCCATAGTCTTCACGTTGACAGAAGCCTTTCCTATGGAGCCTTCACAGGGGCCCAGGCACCTTTAGGAGCCTGAGCTGGGGCTGCTGCCTCTGCCATCGTTTGAACCTTGGGCTTTGTTTGGCAAAGCCTACTACCCTTGGCCATGTAGCTTCGAATCTGCTTCTCAAGCTTGGGGTGAGAAATGAAAACCAGATGGCTGAGTTTGCTCCTGGGGCCTTTTGGCATCTTGGGCTTAATGGCCACAGGCTTCACCAGGGCACTGATGGCCTCTGCTCCCGCATTCATTGTCTTTGCGTTGTTTGCCTCCATCTTCTTCAGGCCTTTCTTGTGCTTCTTGGCAAAGCGCATGTTGTTCAGGAACTTGGGGTCCACCCCCTTAAGAGATTTGTATGTTTGTGAGTAGGGTTTCTTGATGCCATTTCTATGCCATTTGTGGGACTTGTTGTGTGTGGTGTGGTTCTTAGACCTGGAGAGACTCTGTCATTCTTAATATCTAAATGAAAACAATAATATTAACAAGGTAATAATTCAACTTAATATGATATAACTGCCCTATGTACAACTGCAAATACATTATATTATTATTATCATTATTATTATATTTTTAAAATTTTATTCTTAGTGAATAGGTGACAAATTCCCTCAAGGAATGCTTATTCTTTTAGCGTTCCATAACTTAAATGTGGTAACAGAGATTTATATGACTTAACTACTGATATTATTTCATTTGATGAAATCGTACCTTATAAAGACACAGAGGAAAGGAGACACAGATTTCTGCTTAATGCATGGGCACTATGCATGGTTATAATGCATATAACCATAGGCATTCCTAACAAAATAAGACAAACACACTCATGGAAATAAAAATCTTCATTCCTGTAACAGGGAGTGTGGCCTTAGATGAATTCATAACTATCTTCCTATCTACTGCCCGTTTTTTAGGCGGAGGGTTGTGATGGCTTGAACTTTTAACTTAACACAATCTAGAATCACCTAAAAGGTAGTTTCAATAAGGGTTTTGACACCGTTCTATTGACAGGTGGGTGCATCTGTATGGAACTGTTTTGATTATGCTAATTAAAGTGGGAAGAACCTGCCTCGAAAAGTGTGTGACGAATTCCCAGGGTTCAGATCCTAGACTATGTAGACAAGGAAGAAAGTGAATTGAACACAATTCTACATGCATCCATTTTCTCTCTATGCTCTCAGCTGCATGCATGACTAGCTGCTTCAAATTACTGCTGCCTTGATTTCCCCGTATTGATTGACTGTAACTTGGAACTGTGGACTAAACTAAACTTTTATCTCTTTAGTTGACTTTGTCAAGGTATTTCATTACATCAACAGGAAAAGAGTAATAAGACAATGTTTCACATCTGACATTTATGGAAAAGGTTTTATGTTATTATCATGATCAATTTTAAGAGATTTTTGTTAGCTTAATGTTTGCTGCTTTAATCAGCTCTTAGATTTGTGTGGTTTGTAGAAACTACTAAGTACAGAGAAAGCATTCTCAGATGTATATTCTCTAGACTGTTCCTTTTAGCTACACATTAATCATTCATCAAATTACAACATTCAAAACCTGACAAATCTTATCAGGTTTCCTTATTCTCCACATTTTTATTCCTATGTAAATCACATGTGTTAAGCTTTTGTGAGATATTTTCTTCATTTGGAAGTTGAAAGGATCAAAAATATCATTATTATATTTTAGAAAACTAGAGAAGATTCTTTTGAAGATGTCCATTTGTAGTGTATGGTTCCAGATGATCACTCACTGCGAACATTTTCATTTAATGGATGAGAAGGCAGGTATTCTGAAGTGTGGAAGTTCAATCCAAAAGGAGTATCTGATTATCAGCACTTGGAATAAAAGAAGAAAAGAATGTGACCTGAATTTCATGACTCTTCACCTTCTGATTTCTTCCAATAAAATAAGTCCAGCTTTGTGGGAAAAAAAAAAAAGCCAATGTCATTTGCTAAAACTCAGTGTGTGTTTTCAAAACAAAGTATCCTTTAGTTACCACAGTTAACAGGAAAAAGCCATTGCTGTCAAGGTTTTTGAAGAGATTTGAACTGTTGGGAGGCGTTTGGGCATTTAAAATTTAAAGATAGTCTGAAAAATGTTATTCTGTCTTTTCCTTATTCCCCTATGTTGCCACCGTTTGGTGAAATCTGCCCTTCCCAACATGGACACTACTGCATGGACAGCTCTGAGCAAAGACAGGCAAAGGTAGTGCCCACCTGATCACGGCCTTTCATGACCCTGTATCCATGTACATCACAGCCCTCCACAGAACTTTCCCTCCGTGTCGTCCCTTTCATTATCTTGAAAACCAAATGAAATTTTTTTCTTGATATTGCTATTGCATGGATGCAATGAGCTTTTCTGCCACATTAAAAAAGTCTCATAACTCATTTATTTACTTACTCATTCATATTCATTCTTATATTCAATAATTTTAAATATGTATATTAGACAATTGATATGTTGCTGGAATATTAGAGAGGCATCTGTTAATATCTCTGACCCTGCCTTCAAGATACACAGCATGAATGTTCTTCCTTTATTTCTTTCCACACTGACTATTTTCCTTGTTTATTTAATTTTTTCATAGACAAAATAATTTTTCTTGTTTAAATGCCCCATATGTAACATATGGACAGATTTTACAACAAATTTTTAGTCATAATCTTGCAATCTTAATTACAGTCTCTTTGCCTCTCCTATTAGAATGTTTATTGATTGATTGATTGATTGATTTGTTTGTTTGTGTGTTTGTTTCATGCTTTAGAATCTCCTTCCTAAATATTAATAGACCCCGGGAACTCTGGGTAAGAAGTTGGAGATTAGGTGACTGAGGAACTTTGACTTCTTCTTTGGTGAGGTAGCCCTCGTCTGTGGGAGCAGAATGAGGCTCCTGTGGAGTAAGAACACAGCCTGGGTCATAGGATTCTGAGCGCCAATAGAGTGGCGGGTGAAAATGAGAGGTGAAAGAGCATTTAGCACAGAGCATGGAAGCCTTGTTAGGCTATGTGCTTGGCACATGCAAGTCTGAAATATTCGACTGAGCTTCAGATGATCCTTTAGGCATATGTTTATCCTGAGCTCTTTTGGAGCCAAGCGCAGCAGCCCTTGCAACCATTTGGTTAGCCAATTCCCTTGTTTTCTGGGCCAACACCCATTCGCCTTCTGACCCAGCCATTTGACCTTTGCTGCACCTTCAGAATTCTTTATATACTTTTATTTAGTTATTCACTTTAATCTCAGACTTAGCCCCCTCCCTCCTCTCCCAGTTTTTCCTCTTTATCCGTCCCTCATCCCCCTTCTCCTGCCCCTCAGAAAAGGAAAGCCTTTTACAAACCCACCCCAGCACATCTATCTAGTCTCATGTGGACTGTGTTTCCTCTTTCAAGGTGTCCTAGCAAGGCAGCCCTGCCAGGGGAAAGTGATCAAAAAGCATGCAACAGAGACCATGTCTGTAAAAGCCCCCATCCTCTTTTAGGAGACCCGATGGAAGCTGCTACCCATTAGATACAGCTGTGTGAGAGGGCCTAAGTCTAGTCCATGCATGGTCCTTGGTTGGTGCTTCAGTCTCTGCAAGTGCCTCTGAGCCCAGATTAGTTGAGACTGTTGCTCTTCTTGTGAAGATCAGGTCACTTCCGGGTCCTTCTATCCTTTCCCCCACTCTTCTATAAGGATCCCTATGCAGTTTCATAATTCCTAACAAACGGATGCAATTGACAACTGTCCCTGCAGTCGTTTTAAAGAGCCATCATCATGAAAAACCCCGCAGTGCATTTTCTAGACTGCACCTCCTTGATTGCAATCCTAAAACCACTCAGAAAGAAGCTATTCTTTCTTTGGGTTGATTTTTATCTTTGTTGACAAGAGTTTTTAATTTAGACCCTCTGCCTCAGATTCCTTTTTTGGTTTGCCATTTTCTTGGTATTTCTAGGTGCTTCACGCTCAACTGGGACTGAGCTCAGGGATGCCCTGCTTCATAATTCCACAGCTGAGTTCAAACAATGACCTGTTTCTCAGACCACCTTTTATTCTTGGCTTTATATGATGTCCTCTTGCTCTGTTTTATGAGATGTTCTGAAATTGTTTGGTAAAGATCAGCTTACTTCCTGTTTGGCCTTTACTGAGTGAAGGAGCCAAACTCTTCAATTTGTTGTCACATCTCTATCAGCTTCTTCTCTTCCTGAGTGCTCTTTCATCTTCTATCACGGTTTCCCCAATGTTTTTAAGTGTGTGGTGTTTGCCTTTTTAATCTTTCTTTAATCTCTTTCTTTTGAATACAGTTTTGGGAGACAGCAAAGATGCCTATCTGCATTTAGCTGTCTGTGATTAACGGAATGCCTCCAATTTTCCTTTCTCAAAGGTCAAAAACAGCTTGCATGTTAATCCTCAATTTTCCCAAGACTCTTAGCATTGCAACTTACATTTGAGTTGTGTAGTGCTAAATATTTCTTATTCTTCCCTTTGTCTATTCTTTCTTACTGATCTTTTGATGTCTACTCCTTAATATGGAAGTTTGCAAAGGCCCTGTTTATATCCTTCTCACTTCTAAGTACCAAATTAGGTAGCACATGTCCATCATTATTGCAGAAAATAACATAAGACATAAACTCAATTACTAGCCCTTGCAAATGACCTTCCTGAGTTTTCACTTCTCCTTATGATACTTACTGAGCCAGGCTGTGTTATGTGTGCAGTCAGAATCTGACTTTAAGTTGCTCTTGTTCATAAAATGTAGAGCCATATCTAATATATGTGTATATTAAAATGATGATTGTTCAATGGATGTTTGTAGAGGCAGGCTTCCTGCCTCCCTAGTAATAGGCCATCAGGATATCTTTGTCTAGTTCCAGAAAGCAAAAATCTAGTAAATAGCAATACATAATATCTGTTCAAACAAATAAGTTCTGTAAGAGGAAAGGCTTATGAGAATATCTAAAATTTCTGCAAAGTGAAGATTATTCTTAAAGTCAAGTTCATAGCTACTCATGCCACATGATAACCAGGCTGCCACAGTTCTGGTGACAGTTCTATGAAGATGATGTGGTTGGGTTTCTCCAATGGCTCTCATACCAATGTGTGGCAATACATGTTAATCTCAAAGATGATCATGTTGACACTGGCTAGGTCATTTTACAATTTTTCTGTCAAACCATTCCTGTAAATATTGCATTCACAGTGTTACTTTTCTGAGCAATATCCAATTATAAATGATTAGCTTTAATATAGGTCCTTGACAGTTTTGTTTTCTTTATTACTTAATAATGATCAAAATATCCTACAACAACTTCATTTTAAATAGGGTTATGCTATGACATTGAGTGGGGTAGTTCAGACCTTCACCAGAAACCACAGGGGTGGCAAATAAAAATCTCAGTACCAGGAATAAGTAGCCTCTTTTACAGTTGTTGGCCAATGAGACCGTATAGACCTCCCCCCACAGCAACATAGCAAGCTATTATCATTGCTTTCATTTTCCTTCCAGAACTTCATGGTATGACTCTCTTGTTGAAGACAGCATCATGCTTAAAAAAAGAAAAAACCTTTTATTAATTACACTTTATTCACTTTGTATCCTCCCATAAACCCCTCTCTCCTCCCCTCCTAATCCTACCTTCCCTCCCCCTTCTTCACACATGCCCCTCCCCAAGTCTGCTGATAGGGGAGGTCCCCCTCTCCTTCCTTCTGATCTCAGTCTATCAGATCTCATCAAGAGTGGCTGCATTGTCATCTTCTGTGGCCTGGCAAGGCTGCTCTCCCCCTCAGGAGAGATGATCAAAGAGCAAGCCAATCAGTTTATGTCAGAGACAGTCCTTCTTCCCATTACTATGGAACCCACTTAGACACTGAACTGCCATGGGCTACATCTGTGCAGGGGTCCTAGGTTATCTCCATGCATGGTTGGAGTGTGAGTCTCTGGAAAGACCCCTGTGTTCAAATTTTCTGGTTCAGTTGTTCTCTTTGTGGACCTCCTGTCCTTCCAGATCTTACTATTTCCCACTTCTTTCGTAAGATTCCATGCACTCTGCCCAACAGTTGGCCATAAGTCTCAGCATCTGCTTTGATAATCTGCAGGGCAGAGCCTTTCAGAGGCCCTCTGTGGCAGGTTCCTAACTTGTTTCCTGTTTTCTTCTTCTGAGACAGCATCATACTTTAATCATCAAACATGGATAAATCAAGCGGGCACTGAGCTGGAAGCTTCGTCCCTACTGGTTAGATATCATAGTTAAAAGTACTGTATACCTGCTATTTGAGAAAAAAAAATCACTTTTTACCGAGCTGTAAACCCTGTAAATTGTAATAATGACTATCCTAGGAAGGTTTGAGCATTAATGGAAGAGCAGCATGATGTTATTTGAGTAACCAACCATGTTCTTTTTTCTTTTTCTTTCTTTCTTTTTTTTTGGGGGGGGGGGAGGGGGAAATCAAAGGTATGTTCCATGAAATGGAACTCACACTTGGCACCATTTTAGGGGCCAAGAATCTGTAGTTAGATATGTCATATACCCTAAGAAAGAACCTACTATTATCATTTTGCTAATGGACCTTTTTCTATAATTAAAAATAATCCCAATGACAGACATTGGTATATCTGTAGATCAATGCATATCTCAACCCTCCTAGATGTTTTGCAGTAGATGTCAAATAACACAGAGACCCCAGCTCAACCAAAACTAAGATACCTGTATCATACCACTTCTGCTAATGCTTCATGGTAGAAGGTAAAATAGAGCTATTGCAAGAGCCAGAAATAGCAGATGACAAAAATGAAACTGTTTTGTTTTGTTTTGTTTTGTTTTGTTTTGAACAAAACAAGGCTGTTGTTTATATGAGCTCACAAAAATTTTGACAGTATGCCCAAGACCTATTCAAGCTCAGCCCAGGAAAAAAAATGTAGCATGGAGGTTTAGAGGTGTTCATGAAGTTCCACTCCTAGCTTCCAAACAATTGGTGTCTTGTAAGAGTCTTTAGTCACATAACTCCTGGTAAATTAATTGTGGTTCAGAAGAGGCCCCACAGCTGAGAGTATTTGGGTAACATAACTTGGACTGACTAAGTTTTTGAGAGAGAGAAAGAAGAGAGAAAGAGACATATGGGTGTGGAAGTAGGGGGTAGGTCTGGGAGGAGTTAGGAGAGAGTGAATATGTTCAAATTACATTATGTGAAACTCCCAAAGATTTTGTGCAAATAGTATTTTAAACAATATGGAAAAATTATTTTACTTCAGCCTTTTCTGCTCACATTCTAAGAAAAGAGAGGCATTTATGCTAATTTTCATAATGACCATTTGTCCAGGTTAGCTGATGAAGAAGCTTTGGGCTATCAGATAACCCAACCTGTTTGTCTACAGGAAAATCCTGTGATTTGGGAGTTGGGTCAGCACTGTCCAACTTAAATGGGCATCCACGTGGGATGTATGCAAGGCAACACATTCCTGGGTAAGGGGCTCAGAGTGCTCTCCTGAGGAACTCAACTTCATATCAGGAGAGGTAAAGTGGATACAAGAAAAATGCCATGTGTGCGGAAAGCATTAGGAAAGGTCATATATTTCAAAAAAGAATATTGTTTACAAGGAGTGTTAATAGGTTTCAGGGGAAATGTTAATTTTTTTTTCTGGATGAAATAGCTACTGTAACTTTTTAATGGTTAATCATTCATTCCTGAATTTTTATATTAAGCATTTCATATTACTTTATTGACTTAACTTTTATGCTCTTCTTCATTTTGACAGTAAAGAATGACCAGGCAATACTCTTGGAAAATTGGAGACCATTTTGCAGCTGCTCTCTGTTGAGAGGAGTGAATAATAGGGTGCCCTCAAGGAATTTCAAAGGTATCACTCAACGGAAACTTTTGTGTCTGAAGAAAACTAGATCATTTTATCATGGTAGGCATACTGATATGTTTGCTTTAATAAAATGCCATATTTCTGCCTTTAATCTCTTGTCAACCCACTATTAAAAAAAACCAGAGTGCATGCGTGCAGCACATGTAAACACTTGTGGTTTTGATGTTACCACAGAACATACTAATAAAGCATGTAATTTGTGTTTGGTGCACAGACTGCAATAATTTATTGAGTGGTGGAAAGAAGCTGGAAAAGGGTTTTCCCTGACGTTAGCCAGAAAGACAATTTAATTTGAGTGCTCCATAAAGGGATGCATGTATGCTTATGTTCATGTGATGAAATCAGACTGAAAAAGAAAAAAAAAAAAAGCACTGAGGAGAATGAATGATGCAAATCCACTTTGTTCATGCTGGAAAAAAAAAAAACCTATCAGGTGTAATAAATGCTCTTTCTGTCAAGGACAAGCACGTCATTTTCAGAAGTGGTGTGTGTGTATGTGTTTGTGTTTGTGTGTGTGTGTGTGTGTGTGTGTGTAAGCGTGTGCGCCCGCGCGCATTGGTCCTAAAACTGACAATGTATTACCCGAGCACAGAACAAGTTAATTCAAGGGATTTAAGACATACCATAACAGCAATCGCTTTTACGCTTTATGGTCATTTTCTACATAGCCCTTGGGAAAGAGGGCAGAGAACCATGTCTCTCCTCTTTTTATGTGGAATCCCAAAATGTGGAAAGCGCGAGTCACTCCCATGGCTTCCTGGGAGATCTCATCGTCAGACTTCAGTCTGACCGCGACCGCGCTTCTCTGAGCAGCCAGTTTACACATTCGTGTAAAGTCCTTGTAGGCAACTATCCTTTGATTGGGCATTGCTCCTCTTTATTGTCTCACTTCATCCCTCCCATAAGACATGCTGCACACAGGAAATCAACACAGATGATTGGAGTGGAAAGGCCACAAGTCAGTGGAAGAACTGATGTTAAATATGCCAATTTCTGGAAATTTTTATGAAATTCTGTATTTTAAAAATAAAAACCACATTTTATTTGCTCGGGCAACATAAAAGCATATACAGTTAAGAGAAAATATCTGTGCTCAGAGCAAATAACCACTGGGTATTAAAAATGTGTTTCTTTCGAAAAAATGCAAGACTTCTCTCCTGGAAACCAAGTCACTGTTCACTGTGTATGTTCTTAAATGTAAACTCTGTTTAATATACATGAGTATACAGGTGCCACGTTTCAAAAAATACTTGAATCTAGTGCTGCACGGCAATTTAAATTTGAGGGTTGGTTAAAATGAACCTCTTGCCCAACTTGTGTGTAACAACCTGTGTTTTCATCTTTCATATTTACCTGTCCCCATTCAAGTGGTCCCAGATTATGGCAAGGAGTTAAAAGGCATCTAAAGGCTGTTGGTTCTTATAGATCTCCTGTGAAAATCTGGAAGAAGACAAGTGCACAGTAAGACATGCCTGCCTGGGTGTCCTCGGATTAGGAGAAAAATTCAAGTTGCATGTAGTTATCCATTGAGGATGGCTAGTGTTCCTGTCTTGGGGACAGATGAATATTGGCTGTATTGAAAGGGGGGCTGTGCTTTCTCTTATGTCATTGAACCAACATATCTCATGTTTTCTTCTGTAATAGCAACAACTACTCTGTCTGCCTCCTTCAAGTCATTTTTGATACCATGAATGCCTGTTAAAGAATACCTCAGGTTACGATACCAGGACAAATTTCATCAGAGTGTAATATGACATTCTGGATTCTGCCCTCTAGGATGGACTGAGGAGTGGCCTTGATGGAAAATGACACTCAAAAATCTTCCTGAAAAAGACTGGATTTTCTGTGGGAGAAGCAAAGTCATCATAGAAGATGATCTAAAGGAAATGCCACATGATCAGACAGGCAGATTCTGACATAGAAGTGTAGGCTTAGATTTTTCACCAAACCTACTTTATTTGGGGTTCTTAAGTACCTTTATCTCCCTTACTCCCCCATCCCCCAACACACACACAACTTTAGGTAGGAGAATAATGGGGAAAAGGGCCATAGACTCTTTTATCTTTTATCTACTTCAGGGTCGATGGATCATTAAGGGATTACCATACTCAGTTGTCAGGATACCAACAGTCCAGTCCAAAGACCAACACGGAGTACCACCATGAATTCAGCAAAAGCCAAAGCCACAAGACCAAGATGGATTGCCCAGAGAAGCTCTCTGGAATGTTTTTCTCTGCGAAGTCAAGTATTGGAGCACGAGGATCAATGCAGCGATGTAGCTCAGAGATGTCTATCCAAAAAGCGATGTCTCTTGTGTGTGGGCCTCTCAATATGTCCTCTCCTCAAAGCCCACCTACGAATGTTCTCAGCTGGCCATAGTCAGACCCCTCACACAAAAGGGGTCACAGCAAAACATCATGTGCCCTCCCACAAGCCAACCTCGGCAAACCATCACATGTCCGGCTTACAGCAAAACATCACATGACAAAATGCAGCCCTCGGAGAAACCAGAAATTTCCACTTCATAGAAGCAGCATTATTTCTGGTGTGGTCCCATGGAATAAGGGTAAGGAGAGAATCTTCATGAAATCGACAACAACCAGAAACAAATATTTCTGTGTGGCACAAATGCAGTAGCTGAGAGGGTTGGCTGTGGATCACATCACAGGGTGGCAGCAGTCTACAGATAGCTTCCAAGAGGTAAGACTGTCCTAGTGTGCTTTCCAGCATGGTGATGAACACCATGATGGAAAGCGACTTAGCGGGGAAAGGTTTATTTGGCTTACTTGTCCAGATCACAGTTTATCACCAAGGAAGGCAGGGATTCAAGCAGGAGCAAAGGCAAAAACCATGGAGGAATACTGTATACTGGCTTTTGGGTTTTTTTTGGCTCAAGTTCAGCAACTTTTCTTATACCTCCCAAGACCACCTACGTGTCCAGGGTCACAACTTGCAGTGGGCTGGGCCCTCTCACATCGATCCATAACCAAGAAAATGGCCCATAGAAATGTCTACAATCTGATGGCAACATTTCCTAAAGTGAGGGTCTCTCCTCTTAGCTGTCTACAGTCGTATCAAGTTGACAAAAAATAACCAGCACAAAGAAGCTTTCCTATAGGCCGATGGCCACAGACAACTTCATCCCAAGTTTGTAACAGATAACTGTCAACATGTTTTAAATGCTGTATTTCTTTGCCTTTTTTTTTTTTTTCTTGTTGCATTTCTAGGAAACTAAAAAGGCAGCTTCTTACCTTTCACCTGGGAGCCTTTGAGTATACAAAACAGGTCACAGCCATGTGTGTTTGATTTATCGCTCAGACCATCATAGCTTTCTTCATGGCCACTGGTGTTCGGTCTTTAAGTGTTCCTTTCATCCTAGAGGGACTATTACATTCTAAGAGGCATTCTTATATTTCTCCTTTTTTTCCAGACTGCGTTTAACCCCAGATTACAAAGGTAACTGGTTGCAGAAAAGCGAGACTGTCCAAAGACCTGGGGAGCCCATAACCTGTCAAGGCTGATGCTGTCTGCTCCATCTCAGTCTAGCAAAGCCAGAATAAAACATTAGGCTTGGATTTGTGCTAGCCAGGGTGCTTGCCTTTTATTTCACACCAGCATCAATCCTTCACCATCAACAATGCAGTGTGCTAAAACAAGAGAAACTGATTTCTCTTAGCTATTACGTGTAAGCCCACCTAGTTTGTCTTATCACAAAAACATGAGATGTCTAGATCCAGGCTATCAAGAGGTTGCAAGTCAGGTTTCAGGATTGTCTTTTCTCCCAGTTCTCCGGTTCTGCTGGAGGAAGGCAGTATAGATAGGTTAATCTGGAAATGCCTCGAGGCTAATTCCGTCCTTTTCAAAGTTCCTTCCAAACACCAGGATCATTTTACACCCGTGGATTATTTGCCCAATACATTTCCTCCCTAAGTTAGTTAATGAAAGTAAAACCTCTAGAGAAACTACTCTTGTATCTTGTTTTTATATTGATCCATTTAATATCTTTCCCCATCTTTTGGGGAAGTTAACCCAGTGTCAGGTGTCCTTTTCTTTTCTTTTCTTTTCTTTTTTTTCCAATGTGATAGTGTGCTTGAAAGAAATCTGTTTGGAGAGAAGCAAAAGAAATCCCAGAGGATATTATTCCCTGCTCATCCCATCGCTGCCAGCAATGGGCTGTATGGTGTAGAGGAAGCACCAGGCTAGCTGCATTTCTCTTCTTGACATATGGCTCTTCCTTGCGGTTTAACCAGAGAACAGAGGTTATATGTTACGTGTGGATGATGAAACATGTTTACTGTGTAGCCCACACACCTGTATGCATTCTGATCAAATACATGCTCCAGTTTTCTATTTGGTTCACTTATTCTTGTTTTTCATAGTTGTTCTCCCTTTGCTAATTAGATGCCAAGCCAAGAATTCAGTACTGGAGATATAGAGTCTTTCATTTGTCACAATTACCCACACAAGCTCTCTCGACAAGGAAACATAAGAGCACAGGTGTAGGAATGATAGACTTGAAGAAAACTAGCTTCCCCACTCTTTTTGTGCTTGATGTTAGTTCAAGTTATTTGTTTTCTTCAGCATTCTTATTCCCAGAAACAGACTTGGAGTAGCAATACTGACATGAACTGATTGGCCTGCTCTTTAATTACCTCCCCCTGAGGGGGGAACAGCATTACCAGGCCACAGAAGAAGACAGTGCAGCCACTCCTGATGAGACCTAATTGACTAGGACCAGAAGGAAGGAAAAGAAGTCCCCTCCTATCAGTGGACTTGGGGAGGGGCATGCATGCAGAGGGTGGAGGAAGGGAGGGATTGGGATGGGAGGAGGGAGGGAACCACAGGGGGGGGATACAAAGTGAATAAAGTGTAATTAATAAAGAATTAAAAAAAAACAAAAAAAATGAATAAAGGAAAGGGGATCTAGTTAGCAAGAAATAAACAATACACAAAACAAAACTGGACTGTTAGGTGTCTGTATAAAATGCAGCTGAATACTTTCTAAGCTCATGGCCAACCCATCTAACCCAGTGGAAAGGGACTTGGGAAGTGCTAGGAAGAAGGGATATTTGTACAGGAAGCTGAGAGACAAATGAGGGTTAGACCCATGAAAGGGAGGAAACTCACATTTGAGAAACACAAATCAGAGGGACATTAGAAAGCTTGAGTAGAGCATGAAAAAGAGTGGACATAGATGAAGCTGGAGAGAGTCCAAAACACCTGACAGTGAAAAGGCTGTCTTCAAAAAGAACTGGACTTGGAAGAAAACCTTAATCATACGTAAGGTTTAAAATGCCACCTGTGTCTGTGATGTGAAAATAGATTCAGAAGGTATCTATAGGATGTTTAGACATTCAGCAGGAAAGAATATTTGTTATTGCCTAAAGGCATTAAGATTTCCACAGTCAACAATTAATAAATGGGATTGCATGAAGCTGAAAAGTTCTGCAAGGAAAATGACATTGTAAATAAGACAAAACAGCAGCCTGCAAATTGGGGGAGGGTGAACTTCACTAATCTTACATATGAAAGAGGGCTAATATACAAAATATAAAAAAGAGTTCAAGAAATTAAACACCAACAAACCAAATATTCCGATTAAAAATGGGGTAGAGATATAAATGGAATTCACAGCAGAGGAATCTCAAACAGCAGAGAAGCACTTGAAGAAATGTTCAACATCCTTATCTGTCAGGGGAATGCAAATCAAAATGACTCTAAGATTCCATCTTATGTCCACCAGAATGGCTAAACTCAAAAAACACAAGTGGCAGCTCATGCCTGTGAGAATGTGGAGAAAGGGGAGCCCTCCTCCATGGCTGGTGGGAGTGCAAACTTTTACAACTACTTTGGAAATCAATATGGAGATTTCTCAGAAAATCTGTAATCAATTTACCTCAAAATTTCCACAAAGAAACCAGAACATTTGCAAGTATGCACATGTATTCCAATCGAGTATTCAGTTTGTAACTGCTTTACATGCACTAGGCTACAGCCTCTGCAGAAACAACACAATCATACACTTTAGCTTTTCCAGACGAACGAGTCATCTCTATGCCATCCATCAGAGGTCATTCTGTTTTCTCTACATATCCGGCAATGGAAAAAATAGGCAGTACTTTCAGCCCCTTGCTTCAGAGTTTCGAATTAGACCTTGTGCAAGTAAGTCTAAGTTAAGGAGGTAAGCAAGCTTATGCATTTTTTTTTTTTGTCATCTTTGGGAATGTAGTATCTTGCTTTCCTTCACTCCATCTTCAAATTGCCATGGCAGAGCAAAGAGAGGCAAATAGAGGGGCTGTTTGCAGTAAGTATAATACTTTTTAAAAACATGCACAGAATGTTAACACACAGGTAAATTGCTAAGGACATTGTTCTAGTTTGCTTCCTGTTGCTGTCCCAATACACTCTGACAAAGAGCAGCTTAGAGAGGAAAAAGTTTACTTTTTTGGCTTCCAAGTTACAGCTCCTCACCCAGGGAAGCCAAGGCAGCAACTGAAGGAAGGCTTGAAGGAGAAACATGAGGAGCACCCCTTCCTGGCTTGAAGGAGAAACCATGGGCAGCACCCCTCACTAGCTTACTTCCTCTGGCTTGCTCAGATGTCTTTTGTATATACTCCAGGCCCACTCTCTAAGGGTTGGCACCGCCCACAGTGGGCTGCATCAACTTTTCAGTGAGCAATCAAGAAACGCTCCCTAAATATGCCCACCCACAGGCCAATATGATGAAGAAAGTTCTTCAAGTGATAGTCCTTCATCTGAGTATGTCTGGATTTGTGTCAAGCTTACAAACTATCAGCACAAAAAAAATGTTGTTTTTTTTTTAATTAAATGGTACAGCCACTGAGCATGGTGATACAAACCTAGAATATTGGCACTCAAGAAGCAGAGGATCACGAAAATGTGGTTAGCCTGAACTATAAGAGACCCTGGTGTTTGTTTGTTTTAAATACAACCGTCTATTTTAGGGCCTCTTTATGGAGTGAAAATAATTACACAGACTTAGGTAATGAATGATAAATAAAAAACATTGTATATCCTTTGTATCTTTTACAAAAATAAAAGCAAATGATTTTAAGTTCTAATGCAAGTCTTATTTACCAGGCTATTAAATTGCAAGAAAACCTGGTTCAAAGCAGTCTCACACCATACTTAAACAGTTAGCCATGCTTTTTAAAAATTTAGTGTCTTCCTAATCTTAATACCCACTTGTCTATCATCTTGACCTGACATGGGAAAGGGGCATCAGTTGTTTATTAGTTATGGTTCCTAACATGCCACAATAGCATAATTGCTCTGCTTAAGCCTATTTATTACTTTTATTAAAACATTATTAAATAGGACAAAAATCTTTTAAGAGTTGAGTCTGACAGGTTTTTCTTATTGAACAAAGCTTACACATTTAATGCTAATTGCAGATCTATCTAATTATTACCCTATGGGGTTGCCTGACATGTAATGGCTGGAATTACTGTTTTTATGGAACTGGCTTATTACACAATGTGATTAACACAAGTTTTTGCTTAACAGTGATGAGAAAGAGAGATGCCACACATCACTGACACCGTAAATAAGATGGACAAATCACCACAGGGTCCATGGACACTAAAAGGCAGTGGGCATCTTCATGTCCACAAATACAATAACACTCACGAAATGTATCAACTTGTACAAAATCTGCCAAAATAATGTAATACAAAATTAATAACCAGAATAGTTTTCACTTGCCAAAGAAACTAAATAAGTAATTTAACCTTCAAAGCAGGAAGTATTAGGCTTATAAGAGTTCATTGGTAAATTTTATCAAATATTTGAAGAAAAATTTATATCAGTTTTATACAGTATTTCTCAAAAGATAAAATCAGATGTATCCCATCTAATTTACTCTGTAAGCCTCAGTATGGCTGTAAGGAAAATAAAATAAAATAAAATAAAATAAAATAAAATAAAATAAAATAAAATAAAATAAAATAAAATAAAATAAAATAAAATAAAATAAAATAAAATAAAA
>NW_026596162.1:4998679-5101200 GCF_907164565.1 Psammomys obesus
AATAAAATAAAATAAAATAAAATAAAATAAAATAAAATAAAATAAAAATGTTACAAGAACACAAACACAGAACAATATCTCCCATAGACATATATATATGCAAAAGACTTTAAGACAATAATACTCATTTCAAATTCTACTTTTGTCAAAAAGACCATAACACACTAAGATTTATCCCAGGTATGCAAGTTCAACGTAAAAGAACAGTTTATATAATCCAGCACATCAACAGACTAGAGATTATTAATAGGTTCTTTGACAAAATTCAACATTAAAGGTGAAACAAACAAACAAACAAAAAAGGTAAAATATGGTAGCTAGCATGGTATCTATGCAGAGACATTGAGAGCTTTTAGATTAAAATCATGAACAGCTGAAGTTTCCCTATCTAATCACCAGTCCTTCTTTCCAACATTTCAACACGAACAAGAAGGTTTAGCTAATGCAGGCAGATAGGAAAGGGAAATAAAATGTATGCAGATCAGGAAGAACGAAAAAAAATCTTTTTTTTTTTCAAAGAAGACATAGCTATCTATGTATAAAATCCAGTAGATTTGACCAAAATCAGACAACTCACAATTAGTATTCCTCAGTTCTAATAAAATACGATAATTACATACAGGACAAAAGCTTGACAGACAAAAGTCAATCATATATATAAATAACATCAATAGACACGACAAAATTGACATGTCTCAGAATGGCTAACATAGACTGAAAACAGGAACCAAGTAAGAGACCAATTGTACTAAACTTCAGGATTATTGCAAATGTGTAATAACCATGAACACAGAACAGAGCTCCTAGCACCATAAAAATTTAGTCACCTGGTCTTCAACAAAGTAAAGAGAACATAAAGTCAAGTTATGTAAAGTCAAATTCAGGACAAAATACTAGAGTAATTGAAGGCTTGTGTGTAAAAATGAGAACCTAAAGTATGACCTGAACTCTTTAAAAAATTAAACACAAAAGATCAGAAATTTTATATAAAATACAAGCTATACACTCAGAAAACATGTGCTCTAAACACACCTTATGTAATATATTTCTGTGGTTTGATGAGAAACATCTATTTGGGGAAGTTGTGGAAACATTAAGAAATGGGACCTAACTTGTAGAAACCGATCTTTAGGGCCTTGAGGGATAACCTTGCTTCTAGCTCACATGTGCATATCATGTGAAAAGCTGTGGTATATGGGCTTCTCCAGCCGTTATGCCTTGCCCTGTGATGGATGGTAGCAGCCCTTGGAAATCATGAGCCAAAATAAATGTCAGTTGTCTTGTTGCTGTGACTAGAAAAATGACTAAAATGTTTATGAAGAACTCTTATATAATAACTCAATAAAAATCACTTGATTATAAAGTAGGTAAAAGATCTGGAAAGACAGTTCATCAAAGAATAAGGCACAGAGGAAAAAGATTATAATATGTTCAACATCATAGTTGTTATGTAGATTCAAACTGAAACAACCATGAGATACCATTATTAGAAAATTTAAAATACCACAATGTTAAATGTTAAAGAGAGCATGAAGCAACAAGAACTTTTGTTTCTTGCTGACAGGATTGTAAGATGATTCCATCACCTTGGAAGACAGTTTGACTGTTCCTTACCAACTTTTAACAAACTCTTAACATACAATCTAGCAATTGTGTTCCTGGGGATTTGCTCAAATATACTGAAAATTACGTTCATTCTAAGCCTGCGCAGGAAAGTTTATAGAAGCCTTATGTATAATAATAGAAACTTGAAAGAAACCGAATGCTGGCCAGAAGGTAGGTCGGTAATAAACTGTGGCCTATCCACAGTTTATGATGGCAGTACTATGATGGCATAGTACTCACTGCTAAAGTGACACTAGGCTTCAATCCATGAACAAATATAGGAGTATCTTAAATGTATACTACAAAATAAAATGGGCCAATCTGACATAGGCAAAAACTGGAATTATTTTTTTTTAGCAGACTATATTTATTTTATGTGTTATGGAAATTGCAGGTATATATTAGTTGATATTTCTTTAAACCCACAGAATGTATCACACAGAGGTTTAACTCTAATGTAAAAGATGGACTTCTGTGGCAAGACAGATTAATTTAAGAACACGAGCAGTAAAAAAAAAAATGTTCCATTCAGTCAAAAGGTGTTGGTAGTGTCGACTGCTGTGTTTGTAAGGAGGCAGGAATCTCTGTGTTACACTCAGTTTAACTGTGAACCCAAATCTTACCTACAAAAAGATGCCCATTTAATGGGAACAAAACCAAGCTTGAACTATTGATACATCAGACTCAGAAGGTCTGCATGTATCTCAGTGGTTTCAAGCTGAATGACAAAAGTAACTAAGGGGTGGGAGAAAAGGAACAGGATGGAAACCTACTGTAGAGGATCCTCTGAAAGACTCCACCCAACAGGGAATAGAAACAGATGCTGAGACTCACAGTCAAACTTTGGGCAGAGCTCAGCGAGTCTATGGAAGAAGGAGGGAGGGAGTGGATATAAGGACATGGGGGGGGGACAGGAGCCCCACAAGGATACCAACAAAGCTAAAAAATCTGGCTCCAGGGGGTCCTGAAGAAACTGATGTACCAACCAAGGACTATGCATGGAGAGGACCTAGAACCCCTGCACAGATGTAGGCAATAGGCAGCTCAGTCGCCATGTGGGTGTCTGAGTAAGGGGAGCAGGGGCCGCCTCTGTCATGAACTAGGTTGTCTGCTCTTTGATCACTTCCCCCTGGTGATGCGGCCTTGCCAGGCCACAGAGGAAGAGGATGCAGGCAGTCCTGATGAGATTTGTTAAGCTAGGGGCAGATGGCAGGGGAGGAGAACTCCTCCTTTCAGTGGACTAGGAGAAGGGGATTGGGGGGAAAGAAGGTGAGAGGGTGGAGCAGGGAGGAGTTGAGGGGGAGGCTACAATCGGGATATAAAAATAAATAAATTGTAAAAAATAAAATAATAATTTAAAAAATGTAAAATAAATCGGTCATATTCTGCATCAATCCACTTACACAACATTACGAAGCACTGGAATGACAAAACTACGTCGAGAAGTATCAGGTTGGTTAGTGCTTAGAGAGACATTGCAGTGTGAGGGCTACATGAGAGAGATCTCTGTGGTGATGGAAGTTACCTGGGTCCAGGAATGACAGAGTGGCATAGGAAGCAGAGAATGCACATACAGGAACCAAGATCAGTCTACTGATTCAGCACTGGAAAAAACAAAAGAGCCATAAATAAGGCTTCTCTGAGTAATTTACTTATTTATTATTGTTATTATTATTATAGGTGTGTGTGTGTGTGTGTGTTTGTGTGTGTGCCTGACACAGCATGTGTATGGAGATCAGAGGACATTTGAGGAAATCAGTTCCCTCCTTCTGCCCTGTGCATTTTAGGGATTGGACTTTGGTTTTCGGGCTAGGGGCAGAACCATCTAGCTGGCCCCTGTTTAATTTAGGAATGTGTCTGACTCAGTAATACTTAAGGTTTGAGATGGGGCTAGAAGGTTTGGGATCAACACTAAGATGGATTACTGGGGAGGTATGGTGTTTATTAGAAAAGTTATTAACATCATGGATAGACAGACAACAAGAACAAGATGGGAGCTCCAAGAAGTGTTTAGGGCCCTAGCACAAGAGACAAACAGCAGAGTGTAGGCTCTGAAGAAGAGGAAAACAGGACTCCTATGGTAGGAATGAGGTCTCATTGTCTATCTTTGTTAGGATAGGGAAGTTTCACAGTACAAGCCTATAGCCAGGCTCTCTAGTTCTCAGGAAGGAGACAGCGAATGGGTGGAGGACAGTGTGACCCCTTGTCCCGATGTAACATAGTAGAGTCTTGGGTACGCCTAGGAACTTTGGAAGGGGTGTGTGATTGAGATACTGACTCCCACTTTTGCTCCCTTGTGTAGATCAGGGAAAGTCTAGCATGCTGGAAGTCTTTCTGAGGAATGTCTGTACTTCACTGCTGTGCTCAGAGACCTGAGGTCCTCAAATAGCCTGGTGTTGATGGACTGATACCTGGAATGGTGGTGCAGTTCCTTCCCTCAAACTTTCTACTAATTTGAGAAGATGCTAATTTGCATATTCTTTTCCTCCTGTTACTCCTCTTCTTATTTGGAAAAACAAACAAACAAACAAACAAACAAACAAAAACTAGGTTTTTCTCTTACTCTCCCAGACAACCAACTTAGGCATTTATCTTATATGCTGATGGTCTTCAGAAAGCAAATGGTGTTTGGCCAGGATTCCAAGGATGGGGGGGAAAGAAGCTTCTTGTTAAAATCTGATGAAGAACAAAACAGCCAAATCTCAGAACCCATTACTCAGAAAGCAAGCAAAGTCCTCTAAAATATAATTATTAACTAAACAAAGCAAAGCTGAAGCAGTGTTCAAAGGATTCTGTTTGAAGTAGGGGCTAATCCTGTAATTGCTACTTCTCTCCAGAGGCTCAGTGGATATGTGGGAGAAAGCCGTTAACTAAGTCACGGAACAGTGCACTTCAAAGCTACTCATGTCATGGATGTTTAGCGGCGTCAAAAATGTTCAAAAATTTAAAAAAAAAAGAAAATAAAAACCAATGAGACTGGGGACAGAGATTTCAAATGAAGCTCTGGAGGAAAGGAAAGGAAAAGAAACATCCCTTTGTATGAGCAAGTCCATTCTTTTGTATCACAAAGAAAATGCAGTTTGATGAACAATGGTCTTTTGTGGGGACTGAAGATAGAGAAGACACAAATCCTAGCAGGAGGTTTCTGTGTTGAGGAGGGCCTTTTGTTCTTTTCTGCTTTCAGGGTTGGCTCCTTTGCAGGAATCTACTACCACAGCAGGCCGGAAATCACCAACCCAGCCATACCATTTCCCTCCTTCAAGTCCCATAACAGATTCCACCTATCCTGCACACAGGAGTGTAAACTCCTATCCTGAAATACAAACCCAGTCATGTCTCCTCTGCCCTTTTACCTTTCTTGTTCAAATTAAGTTTTACTAACTCTAAATTTGTCTGTTTCTCCCGGGGACACCACGCTGTTTACACACTACGCTGGAATGCTCGGGAGCTTTGTACTTTCTGGAGCCCTTTGCAACCCTAACACTGCAGGTTCTTGGCCTGATTTGGGTGTGACTGGTCCCCTAGAGCTTGCCTGGAAGCTTGTCTTAATGTCACGGTATTGATACGGTAGAGATTTTAAGAGCTATGCCCAGGAGAAAATCACTGAGCCAAGGGATACTGCCATTGCGGTCACTACCCACCTCCATCCTTCCACTTTTGGGAGTAGGTTGCATCTTGTGTGTCTGGGTGTTTCTTCGGAAGCAAATCTGTGTATTTAGAGAGCAGCGCAGGCTCATAACAGCGGCCTTCCCCATTTTCCTGTTAGGCTGTGCTTCTGTGGTTGAGGTCATTGGGGTCAGTGGTCTTTCCTTCCACCACGTGGTTCTGGGGATGGAACACAGGTGGTAAGGTTTGGCACATGCCTTTACCCATGGAGCCATCTTGCTGGCCCTCCCTTCTCGTTCTTTATCACATCAAACTTCAGTCGTTTGGACCCCAGGAAAATAGGAATTCAATACAATTTTTAAATCGTACTTTATGCTAAAATTCCCCACCTACCCCTTAGGATGTTATCACTGTGATCTCTGAGGCGGACTTTGAAGTGGTAATTGAACTTGGAGACTAGTTCAGATGGAGCTGAGTGTCAGTGCTAACTCTGATCTGTCTATTGAAAATAAAGATCAGCCATCCCCCAGATTTGAAAAGTTTGCAAAACTCCCAGAGTTGTTCATTGGATTTTTGGATTCGTGTATTTTCAAGGCAAGGAACCTATCGCTTACTTGAGATGTTTTTTGCATGTTTAGAGAGAAAGAGAGCGAAAGAAGAGTAAAGTGTCCGAATAAAAGGAGAGGGTAAATGATCTGTGGTTGTACCAGATGCCCCAACAGTATAAAATGCATTGAAAGAAGGAAACACAGGGCCCCAGACAAATCTTGTTTATCAAGTTGTCTGCTTGCAAATTAGATGCAGAATGTTATTCCGCTCCTTTCTTAAGAAACATATAATACTTGAGTGCAACTGTTTTCCCTTATTTTATAAAAAGTATATGATACACAGAAGTCCTGACCAATGCACATTTGTCATAATATTAATTGCACATTGATATATTTGGATCCTTAGTGCCTCCTCGCCCAAGTTCAATGTGTTAAAGGTCTCTTCCCCACGGTGGCTTTATTAAGACATAGTAGAAGCTTTGAGAATGTCAGTGGGGATATGCTCTTGAAGTTACTAGTGGTACCTTGTGTCCTTCCTCTGTCCTGATTTGTTCCCTAACATTTACGGCTTTGTACTTTTGTGGATCTCCCTGCTATTGTAGCCTATACAAGCTCCAAGGTCCACGGAGGTCCCAAAGCAATGGCTCTGCCCAACTAAGAATAGACACTTCCAAAACCTAGACCCACAATAAAATTGATCTCTTTCTAAGTTGATTATCCCAGACATTGGTTATTTAGGGACAGGAGGCTAAATTAACAGGGCTAAATAGAGACAGAGAGCATTTATGAGAGTCTTACTTTTGATCAAATTGAACAAGGGAATATTATCTCCAGAGAAATATATTTTCATTTAAAAAGATTAAAACTCTAAAAGCTCTGCTTTCGTATTCAGGAGAATTACAGATTGGACAGATTGGACAATTTTTCAATGAACTGATCATCAAAACCATTAGCCGTCCATGTACCCTGTCCTGCTACTGTCTGTGAAAACCGACACTGGCTGGGCATGTTTCATTGCTGGGGAGACACTTGTCATAAAGTTTACAGTTGTACTGAAACAGGAAGACAAAGGAAACAAACAAAATAAAACCCTGAAGCCCATCTTAATTAAAACTTGTTAGTTATAAATAAATTAATTCTAAATGAACTGTCAAATTTATTGGGAAAAAAATAATATTACAGTCCCAAGTTCATGGAGGAAAAGCCCCGAATATGTAAGTAAAGCCAAGTCGTTTACTCGGCCTCCAAGCTATGCTTTCCAGCTGCCTTCGGACGCTCAGCAAGCCTGGTTTTTGGTTGCATGTAGGTTGAAGACTTCTGGACACAGGATTCAATTTACTAGATTCACATACGTGTCAGTCATCCAAATCAAAAGGCCAAGTAGAAGTAGTTTTTAGCAAGCTTTCCTGGGGGAGCACCTTAATTTGTTGTTTTATAAAGAATCGGGAGTGGCAGTATGAGTTTGCAAACATTCTGATTTTTCATGCATTTTTAATAATAAAAATCTTCCTGAGTAGTTACATCTTGTTAGCCATGGTACTTCATCTCAAAACCCCCTGAGGGCTCTGGAAAAAGAATTTCAAGGCAACCCTGGATACTATTTAGGAGAAATGACTGTATGATCATCCACTCCTGTGTCAGTTCAAGTTAAAATATTTTATGGCACTGTCAAAATTTGGTCAATAGAAAATAACTTATTGTCATAGTCTATCGCAATAACAAGTAAGTATTTGTCAATAACAATGCAAAAAATAGCTTATCCATCTCCACTCCCTGTGCGAGTGAAGCTGATTCAAATGTCTACACAAAGGGAAGAAGAGGATTAGTCTACAGTGAACGCTGGTTCTAGGCAGCATTTGATCTGTCATCAATGGGAAGATTCATGCTCTTAAATAACAGAGGAGACCTTCAAAGAATGAAGAAAAATAAGAATTTGACACAAGATTTTCTCAAGCAGAGCAAAGGAGATATTTTTTTTGAGTGTTCCTCAGTAAAGATCTTCCTTGAGATGTTTTAGAGAATGATTTAGTGTTTATTGTACCATTCAGACAGCTAATACGGACAATATTTTTAAATGAAAACTGGCACAGTTTTGGGCTGCTGTCAGCCAGGGAGGGAGAAGCAGAGTAGGAAGCTCTTGTTATCTTCATGCATGATGCTACTGCTTTGGCCTCTTCACCCCAGCCAGGAGGAAAACTTGTGCACCTGAGCCGCACAGCAGGAATGTGAGGAGAGGATGGAACATTTGCATGCTCCTTGCTTCTAGATGTCAAAGCCATTTGGCTTCTGAGACCCAGGAAAGTGCTCCAAAGCACTAATTCCCCAAAGCAGGAATGGATCATCAAGTCAGGGAGTTAGAGTGACATTTGGGGCCAACTAATCCCACAGCTTTCCTCAAAATAAAACTCTTCGTGCCTACCCAACACTGGTGTGGCACAGCCTCCGGGAAGGCGTGCTCACTTCCCTCCAGGACAGATGCTCTCACCAATGCTAGTGCACTAAATATTGCAAAAGTATTCTTTCCCTTTGAATTGGTCCTGGCCACCCATTTTCTGTTTTTCAGCTCTGCAAGAGAGCTGTCGTCCTTTCCAGAAACTCCCTCTCACTTCTTTTTAGAGTGGCTCAATATGCTGAGTCTATTTAAATCCCCTCCCCATCTGCTGACCCTGTGTAGATAATTCTCTTTTTCATCTTAACCTCTTTACATCAGGGTGTTGCTCCTTCGCTTAAATGTTGATCGTTGAGTGCTAAAGGCATTTTTCAATGTATCAATTTAGCAATGTATCACAACAGTCTTAACACACCAAACGTCTTATCTTATTATTGGTTATAAATGACATAGGTTGGCTGAGTGCAGCAGTTAGACTGTAGAAACATTTCTGTTTCCAAGACAGGGCATCTGGGCACGCTGTCAGAATATCCAGAACACAGCTTCAGGTACACACTCCTTTAGCAGGAGCAAAGCATGCAGGTGGTAAGCTTGAAACCAGGAGCCATGCAAAGCCATTGTGGCAAAAGTGGATCTTTGCTTCAGTCTGATTAGAAAAAAAAAAAAAATGTTCATGTTGTTCTCAAGAACAATAAATCACCTTATCTTTTTCAGCACAAGAAATGTTGCTCATAGTTGGTTGCCTGAAATCCTTACAGTCTTTGAACGGGTAACTATATTATTCCTATTTCACAAATGAGGAAACTACAGCCGGGAATTACATGTATCGCCATCACACCATCCATGGTGAAACTGCATCCAGCCCAGAGAAGCTGATTCCAGCGCATAGTTGATAACAAAAGGGCACTGGGCTTCTAACCTACAGCTTCCCTGCTTTGAAATTAACCAAGGGTCCAAGGAATGCCCTGATGATAAAGACAGATCTCAGGGGCTCAGAGTTAACTAAAAGAATACACTGTAAGGATGGGATCTGGAGAAGCATGAGATTTTTAATTGATTTCCAAGGTGATTTACTGTCCTGTTAGTGGACGGGACCTGCTGGATGGAGAGGAAAGCACAACGAGCTGTTCTACCACCCTTTGTTCTCCATCTGCCAGCCATGTAGAATGCCAGCTTCAGCAAAGAAGCTCGCCTTCAAACACAAACTGGAAGATGGCATTATGCCATAGGAAGGTCTCCTTTCTCTTCTATTTATACACACACACACACACACACACACACACACACACAGAGAGAGAGAGAGAGAGAGAGAGAGAGAGAGAGAGATCACAAGTTAGAAACTTGTATTATAAAAATTAATGAAAATAAGTGACTTTGTCCTGCTCCTCAATAATCATGACTGTTTTCACAATAATTGTCGCGGTCACTGTATGCCTGTCTTTCGACTGTAGCTGCTCTCTGCCCATTGATTTCACCTAATCCTCACAGAACTCTATAAAATGAGTATCACTGTATCCTTATTTTAAACACAAGTAAACTGAGTCATGGGTAGTTAATGCAGCTTTCACAACTGGTCAAAAATGTGGCACTTGGATCCAGGTGCCTTCAGAGACCTTCTTTTCTGCACTTGTATTATGGGAGCATGGGAGGGAAGGGTTTCCTGTGTGACACCAGGCCACCATTACACATTTTGAATGCCACCCTCTCCGCACTCTCTTCTCATGTCTTTCAATCTCTGCTTCAATGGAAAGGTCAGGTCTTTCACTTGGCTGACCTGGGCCATCAGCACAGGTGGAGAAAAACAGGAATTGCTGTTTTGAAATGCTAGTGGTCTGGTTTTTTTCCCTTTATCTGATATAATATTTTAGTAAGAGTAATAAAAAGTAACATTCTATTTTGTTTCTTCAGGCAGAAACTACTAACGCTTAAATGATCTTGTCTCTAGACATGACCACACCACTCATCCATTTTCTGGGTGATGGAGGGTCCCTTTTCCTATAATTACCTTGCAAATTCCTACTTCAAAAAACAAACTACAATAAAAATCTTATCCAGAAAACAATACATCCACTAATTTAGATTTTTTCATGATTTGCGCCTTATGGCACTTGGAAGAATTGCTGTGTTAAAGTAGCGGCAATAATTCCACTTCCAGGTGAAACCGGCAGGTGATCTGTGCTTGCTTTGGTCTGTTTGCTATTTTCCGTGCTTCTTGTCTCTGCCATGCCCATGTTTATTGAACTCCACAGAATGCCAAGACAGCATTTGTAAAGGGGGATTTATTTAACGCTGGGTGAGTTGTACAAATGCAATAATGCAGCCCAACTCTTGTTTAATTTTGAAGGCTCTCTCCTAGACAACACTGCTCATAATGGACGGTTCAAGCCAAATTATCCATTATTGTTCCCAAAGTTTACAATTAAACTATCGATCAAATCTGGCAGTGATTTCTCCAATAGCCCGAGCTCAGAAACTGCTGAATTACATCAGAACCAGCACGCTTGGAGTCAGGAGATGAGACACAGACAGACAGATACTAGACAGACAGTCACCTTCCACTAACTACCCTGGGGCCCAGCCTTTGATCATTTTCCCTGAGCAGAGAGATGGGCTCCCATCCCAGCTAGGGTTAGTGTGTGAGCCATTTTAATAGGCAGAGGTGCCTGCAATTTGTGACCCCTATCCCTAGCTGTAAAAATTGGAGTTTAACAGGTTCGGCTCCTCAGGGAGCCAACCTCAGCTTTTAGGCTCCTTCAGACAATGTGGAATGCATCTTTTCTGGGGAATTCCACAATAAAATGACTGTTATTTATCATTACAAACCTCTTTATCATTTAGTCAATAAAAGGCCTCTCTCTCACACACTTTTTTTCCTGTGGCGTGCTCAGAGTCAGAAATCGGTATTAGTCTCTCCTGGCCCGAAGGCAGGAGATGTCAAAAGCTAAATCATGATCTACCCTGGCTTCCTGGCTAAATTGTGTATGAAGGCCCCAGGCAAAAAGGCTCACATGCTCATTATTTGAAACCGATATTTTTTTTCATCCCACTTTTGGTTTTTCTTTCTTTTTCTCCTCTTTCTTTTTACATATTGAGACATATAATAAGGGCATGACTTGGAAGACATGAGATATGACAAAAGGCACCAAGAACTCCACATATCCTTTCATAGATCTTTTGGTGGAGGGGTAGCAGAAAAAGAGAGAGGCATGAAAAGTAGAAAAGAACTGTGAGTTTTTATCTCTTGGAAATTTTCATTCGCTCTATGATTTTTTTTTTATAAAGCATGTTTTGTGATTGGGTACCAGTATCATACTTCAAGATAGACGAGTTGTAGGCTGAGCATGAATAGTCCTAGTTTGTTGTTCAGAGAAGTCAGTGTTGAGTCTGCCGTAGACTTAAAAGAGCAAACCACCACTGAGGATCTGCAAACAACTTGGCCTCAGGCTTCTGCACTTCCTACCATTTTTCAGTGGCAGCCATGTAACCGGAGGTGACAGAGTCACAGAAGGTCAGAAAGAAAGCCCAAGTGAGGGTGACTGATGGCAGAAGTCAGCAGAGGCAGCTCGTGTAAACCAAACTACCCAGGGTGTGGTCAGAATTTAGTAATTTAACAAACAGTAGTCTTTGGTGATGCTGGATCTGTTCTCATTAAATTTCTCTGGTGACGTTCTTTCTTTTGATTTCCACCTGACTACATTAAGACAGTGGTTTTTGGGGACTCAGACTTCTTCAGCACTTCCTCACCTTATTTATTCTGTGTATCTTGTGAGCTCATCGTAAGTAGCATTGTAATGAGTCCAGCAGAAATGAGATTTTAAAGAGACTCACTTGCTTCTCGATCTATCAGGCTATTGAAACAATGGACTCCAAAGAAACGGGGACTTTCCCACAAATTTCAGGATGGGAGAAGAAAGGACACCAATCAGAGGGGCAGAGAGACAACTTGTCTTCTGAAAGAGATTTCAAACAATTCTAAGAACTTGTCAGATCATCTTCCAGGATGAAACTGAAACCCAGATAATGATGGGTTAGTAGTGAGCAGGCCCACATCTTGATGGGAGCTGTTTCACTGTGCCCATTGCTAGCCCTCAATTTACACTTGGAACTCACTTCAGAACCCTGGAGACAGACTTGAGGATATTCGAGGATCTCTTTGTCTCTCTTCATAATTTGGCCACATTGAATAAATCTCTTCTTGTATTTCCACTATTAATTTGCTTCTTTTTATTGGCTTAATTAAGACGGATGGCCAGATTTGACTTGAGGCAGAGGTTGTGACCCCATGCTAAATATCAGCAAGGCCATGAAGAGGATAGCACTGTTAATAAGTAAGGAGTGCTGGGCGTGTTGACACATGCCTAGGGAAATCTCTGAGTGACTGAAGTTATATAGAATATATGTCCATCGTTGATTTTTTTCATTTCTATTGGACAAGTCTACAAAGTAGAAAATAAAACCTCATGGAATATCCAATGCATAATGCCTTCCGTTGGTCATCTGATTCCTAGAAGAACTCATCTTTAGCAACTTAGAATTACATACTTTTTATTGCTGAAAATGGTTGAGAGTTATCATGTAAGGGTTGAATGACAAATCTACCAATAATGGCCAGTCAGCAAGACATTCAACTAGCCATTGGTAGGTAAGCAGAAGCTTCCCACGCACCTTAGTACTTTCAGTTGATGTGTTTACTAGTGAGATTTTTGTCTAGAGGTTGTAAGAGACATTGTGACTGTTTGGCAAGCATGAGAACAGACAGAAACAGGGGGTCTTGGTGTTGTGAAATACTTGGACTTATTGTCACCATTAGGCTATCTGTGCCCTTACAGTGTGCTTAGGTCTAAGATGCATCAGCTGGAGAGGTCACTTTAGAGACATGAGTAAATATAATTGTCCTTTAGTTTTTACACAGCACTGATTCCCAGACATCCACTGTGTATTTAAGATGCTTGGGTCTTCGTAGCAGACTGTCTGCAAATAGTCTTTGCTCATTTTCTTGTATAATAAATCATTTCTAGATTAACTACAACTCCTAAAATAATTGCAAATATGATAGGAATAGTTACGAATACTTGTTCATGAAGAAGCACCAACATGTGTAATGCAAAAGAGTTTATTCTCAAAAAAGTTTAAAGTTTCAGTTATTTATTATTTTATAAGTATGTGTGTACACCTAGGTACATGTGTGGAATACCACATGTGCGCAGATGGCCAAACAGGCCAGAAGAAGGTATCATATACCCAGAAGCTATACAGGAGGTTGTAAGCTGCCTGACATGGGTACTGGGAGCCAAACCTGGATCCTGGGCATGAAACCTAAATTCTTTGCAAGAGCAACAAGTGTTCTTAACCACTGACCCTTCACTCCAGTCCCCAAATAATTAGATGCAGGATCCACAGACACAAAAATTTATATGTATGGTTCTGTCTCACTACACAGTTGTACTGAATCCTGAACTGCAAGGAATAATCCTTAAAATATCAAAGGAATTTAGTCAAAAGCAGACAGTTGCTAATCTCCAAGGCAGATGCAGACAATCCTTGGTGGGGAGGAATCACAATGAAAGCAGGTAGCACGACTTTCAGTGCTGATGGAGAAATGTCTGAGAGAACTTTGATCCATTTCTCATACAGGCCACAGAACTGTGCCCAAAGAAAATTAGCCATAGTTAAAATCTTCCAGTTAGGAACTTCAATTATAATGAAAATATAGACTCAAGATATTCATGAAAAAAGAAAAGCTTGTTTATGTGTTGAATGCATAGTTTTGTTTTTGTTTTTTTAATCTCCAACTAAATTTTTAGGATAGATTACCAATCACTAGAGGTCAGTTTGTAATGAGGGTGTCAACTGAGGAACACTATTGGTCCCCACCAAAATGGCAGAAAGCTATTTTACATCTGTATGTGCCCCAGCCCTCACAATGGTATTTAAAGATAAGTTCATGTATAAAAAGTTGTTTAAATGCGACTTTGCTCTTTCTGTCTTTCTGTTGCCATGCTGGGGGTAGAATCTGGGGCTTTGTCCATGCTAAGTAAGTGCTCTGTGACTGACATAAATCACCGTATTTTTCCCTCTTCCATTTCTTTTCTAACCTATGTACACAAAAGACCCCAACTTGCTATTAAAACCATGGTTTTTGCCCACTTTGGTAGTTCCAATTTTACTTGGATTATTTCTCAAAATATATTCTTTATTTTTATTTTATCAATTCAAGGTAGATCTTCATATGCTAGAGACCCCGTAGCCCAGACTCACTCATCAGGAGAGGGACAATGGGAGTGCTTAATTTAAACCTTAATTTAAGACTCTCTCATAGTCTGTCCTAAGTGCCTATTTCAATCAAAAACTGGCTTCCATGGGCTGATGGACTTTGGTGCTTGCACAATTGTAATCCTGGTTGTCAATGATGTCTTCGAATACCTTCTCATTTTTAGATTGGACACTGGCTTTTGAACATTAAATTGATGGCATCTTCTACAGGGTAGAAGTCAAGGGAATATGGTGTTTTCATGGGTGGTGGGGAGCCTCCCTGTCCTGGCTGGGTATTGGTGTGGTCTTTAGCTCTCTCTCATTGCTGTATATCTCTTGCTCATTTACAGAGTGTAAATTCTTTGAGAACAGGAAGTGACTTGTGGAATAGATCACATTTGGTATCTTGTGGTATAAGGGCATGTCAGCCATACCAAGTTCTTCACAGGCAGCTCTTTTGGGTAGTTTCTGCCCATATACTTCTCTGCAGTATTTTATTTCATACTGAAGTTCTCAAAGATGATAAGAAATCTTGAAATACCTTTAAACTCTTGCAAGTTTTCATGTTCTCATCTAGCTAAGTAGATTTCATATTATGTTCAAAGAAAATGTACCTACTTGTTTTAGTTAAACTTCATTACAGGCAGTATACTTTATGCAGACTGGAAGTACTCTATAGATGGAACACTTGGGCTCTCTGATAGCTGCTACTATGTTCTCAGTCATCTTTATTCCTCCAGGAAATGGGTGTGCACCCGTGCAAGTACCCACCAAGAAGATTTTTATGCCAAGAGATGCAGCATGTCACTTGTGAAGTTGGCCTGATCTTGACATTTGCTCTTCCAATGACAAATAAGCAGTTGGCCACATGACATTAGTGGTAGAGGCCTGCTGAGCCATGATACATTGTCCTTTCTGAAATCCTCTGTTCTTACTGTGAGAGTAGCATGCCTCACATAAAGGACTGCACCCTTCAGCCCAGGTATCCGTTTCACGGAATAGAGCCATAAAGCCTCCAAAACCTGACTGAGCAAATGTGTATGCATAATTTAAAAGATTTGAACCAAACAACAGAAGAATGTATTTTTCAGTTGCAGATTGATTTGGACATGATGCAGTATACCTTTCCAGGTTTAGCCTCACGTATATTACCTGACAGTTGCGTATGGCTTAAAAGATCTCCCCTCAAGTCCGCAGGTACAGTACACCTCATATGCTCATGGATTGTTAGTATGTGAAGGAGACAAATGATGACAAATGGATATTTTCTTCAATTATTGGCTTTTCATAATTGAATATTGTGTCAATGGCCATACTTACTGTACTAGGAAGACATGCTTCTTAATAAAGGAACAGGTAATATTTGAGTATTGGTTTCTTTTCATATGAATTAAGATCAATTTCAATGCCATCATTGAAGTAGCTTTGTTTGATGGTTTTATTTTATTTTTTTTTTTATAACCCATTCTTTATTTAGTAATGTGTTGTTCAGTGGTTTTATTTTATTTTATTTTATTTTTCTTTTGGCAAATATCAATTTGATTAACCTGACAATTTACTTCAAAATATGTGAATCTTTGAAGAAATTTCATTACAATCCTAGAACTAACATGAAAATGACAGATCTCAATAACATGTTTGCGAAGGAGAACCACTAAAAAGGCCTTCCCTCTCATTGATTCCATCTGTTAATTTTAGCAGTGAGTATTTTATAAACACCTGAGAAATCTGCAAACAGGAAAAGTGAAAGGACTCCAGAGCCAACTTTCATGAGATCATTTCTGCCTTCAACATGAGTTATCCTAGACCCCCTAGGAGCCTGGACCATGGGCCAGAATTTAGTACAAAGTGAATGCCAGTCCTTCACGATCAGTGGGATAGCAGCTAAAGGGAACAGTGTGTCAACTTGTACAAGTCTTAGGATAAAAACCAAGAAACTATCCTGGTATCTATATAGCATTGGAATGAAAAGCTCCAAGTCCTGCTGCTGACCTTAGACTAGAAAATTCTCTCATGCTTTTGATAATATCTGTGAGTTATTCGACCTGATTTTCACCCAAATTGTTTTCTTATAAATCAGGTGTGACCTTACCTATCAGTCTGCAAACGTATCTATCATCCCAGATTACAGTTATCGTAATAAAAGCTGAAGAAATACTCCATTAAAGCTACTTGAATATACGGCTAATACATCTCTTCTTCTTCTTCTCCTTTTTTTTTTTTTTTTTTTTTTTTTATGGAAGTGCTTGAGATAGAATTCAGGGCCTTGAATGTGCCAGATAAGAGATTTATCACTGAGTTTTGTCTCTAGCCCAAGGCCAAGAATTTATTCTGCACTCCATTGCCTACTTGGCTTCTAAATTTCAGGTATGACTACAGTCCAAATATTAGGTTTATTTTTTGAGACAGGTCTCACTGCCCACTCCAGACTGACCTTGTACCTTCTGGGCACCTCAGTCTCCTGAGTGCAAGGCCGACAAGGCAGGTACTACCTGGAAAGACTAGCTTTCCACCTAGTCTTGTCTCTTTCACATAACCACATCCTCTTTCTTTATTTAAGAAAACACAAATATGAACAGACTGTGAAGTGTGTTTTATGTAAGAAAATTGTAACAAAAAATTTTCAGTTTTCTAATTAAAACAGTATTTTATAGATTATAGGAAATTTTGGAAAATACAAAGCAAATGAAAATTAATGATCTCACAAATGTCATAGACTTTTTTCATTTATTAAAATAAATCTTGAATTTACTCTTCCTGTCTATAACGTTAATGATTTTTACTAGTGCAATGATGTCCACATTCTTGAGCTAATTTGTTATTATCTAGCTTAAGAACTTAACCCCTCATAAGTACTATGATGGATAGCTTGGGAAATACGTAAAATTTTTCTCCTTGCTTAATTTTTTTCTGATAAATCCATAAATGTCAGGATTTTTATGTAATATTCTAGCCAAAATTGGTGGCTTTTTTTGTAAAATAGATTTGTCCCAATCAGTTCTACCAAAAACTGGACAAACAAACAAGCATGAGACAAAAAAACCCTAGTGGTATAATGGGAAGTCTCATCCTAATGTCTTTGAGGATTAGTTTTCATCATTTATAAACTACATACAAAATAGATTATAACCATCTAATAGGATTACTGAGATTAAAGAAAACAAGGTCAGCACATGAGCATATACATATTTCATGGACACTACTTTTCATATATTATCTCAGTTATTGCAAACAAAGTGTCAGTGAATGTTAACCTTGACTCTGTAACTGTGGGAGGCAAAGCAATCAGAGCATTTTTTAATCATATGAAATCAGATGCTCGTAACATCCTCTAAGAGCCTTTATTTTAAAATGTCAGAACTTTAATTTCTTATTATGGGCATTTTATCCTCCGCCTATCACTTCATTATTCAAAATGTTCTTAAGGTCACCCTAACCCTACCTTTTTTATGAAATGTGATATATCCATAGTCTTACGTTTCTGATCATGGGGCTTCCGGGTTGTGCTGTTTATTCAGTTTTGTGACAGGAAACAAAGTCTGCACACTTAAGCTTCAACATTACCATTGCCACTGGTGAGACTTTAAGCATTACTGTGTATCATGACATAGACCCTTTTATGCTAAAATATTTCATTTTAGTGTGAAAATCAAACTACTGAAGATTCTTAATCTAGATTGGCAACTCTAACTCTTGAGGTTCTGAACCTCCACTTTGCATGCAGATTTTAGTTGGAAGTTGTTTGTGTAGTGTGAGAAGACAGGGTGGGGAATTAGGATGAGTGATGAGGATGGGGTTTCTAGGAATTTGTTTGGAGAGATGGGACACCTCAGTTCTAACCGTTGTCTCATTTTATAAATTTTATGAATCCTCAATTTATGAGAGAATACATATACATACACAAACAAATATACACACACATGTATGAAAATACCATAGCCTGCATCAATAAAATATTAAATTGGGTGTAAACTAAATGGCATCTTCTTACCTTCCTAACACAGAGCCATCTTCTCTCCTTTGTTCATTACCCTGGGTAATGGACCTACTTCCATGGGGTTCCTTCAAATGCTAAGCATTAGCAAAGGAGAGCCATAAATTAAACAGCTAAAATTGCATGTGTGTCTATATACTCAAGCATATGTTTCTACTTCTCTATCTGTATGTAATCTATAAAATATTTATTTTGATCAAAAAAAACTGGAACAAAAACTAAAAGGCAACAACAATAAGAACCACAAAAACCTAACTTTGTCCCTTCCTGTGAGGAGAAGATGATGAGATTACCTAAGCCTCACCAGCCAGGAAGTTGTGGTCAGATTTTGTTCAGCTCTGTCTTGGAGTCACTGGGTGAATGATGCTGCTCCATAGTATGTCTTCGATTACCTTTTCCCCTCAGTTTTTAACTGCATTTCAATGATTGTACAAAATAAGGGGCTTCGTGGTGACATAATTTTGTTGTTGTTTAGAGACAGGGTGTCACTAAAGCCAGGCTGCCCCGAAGCTTACTAAGCAGCCTAGGATGGCTTCAGTTTTATGGCAATATTCCTTCTTCAGTCTTCTGCATGGACTAGAAGAATAAGGTACTATGTCTAGCCATCTGCAGTGTCTCAATAGGTACCTTGCTGTCCATCCCTACCAGGCACACCTCTTGCTAGCACTCCTGTGATTTCCACCAAAAGCCATGCAGACACGCCTCAGCACTTTCCTGCTTCAAAGGCTGACCTCTCCCCAGGAGGAAAGAAGGTACAGGGCTGGCATCACACTGCCTGTGACCTGCACCTCCTTGTGCTTATGGCTTCAACCCAAATAGTTTTAACAAAAGTCTCCGGAGCAGCCTTACCAGGCCACAGAAGATAACAACCAGCCACTTCTGATGAGAACTGATAGACTAAGATCAGAAAGAAGGAGAGGAGGACCTCCCCTATCAGTGGACTTGGGGAGGGGCATGCATGCAGAAAGGGGAGGAAGGGTGGGTTCGGGAGGGGAGGAGGGAGGGGCTTATGGGGGGATACAAATGAATAAAGTGTAATTAGTAAAAGTTAAATAAAAAATTAAAAAAAAATCTCCTGCAGCTTTCATCACTTACAAATGTTAGCTTTTTGCCTTCTCGCCATCGCTCTGACTGGCCAGTTCGTCTACTTTGTTGGGGCCACTCTTGTATTGCTTTGCTGTTTTTAGGATCCAGCTTCAGGACTCCGGTGTGGACTAAAGACCAATTACTCTGCAGTAATTCACTGAGCCTTTTATGCCTCCCTGGGGCCGCTGAGATAGTCCCCCTCCTGGGTTGAGCAACTAGTGGCTCCTCAGGCTCTCTGGCATGAGTTCCATTGTAGTACTACTCAGACCATTTGGTGTAAGCCAAACTAATGAATCCCCATTTGATGTATATTCTTTCTACCCGTTCTGTTTTTTCTAAACCACTCCATTGACAGATGAATCCTTAGTAAGGACATCTGAAGTATAATGGGTCATCAGTCTTCTAAGGGGTTAAGATACGTTATACACCGGAATCAGTCCAGGAACTGATCTCCGGTACTGGAGACATAACAGAGAAGTACAGTGGAATTCAGAAGTCAACTTCATGTTCTGTTTGTTGTTGTTTGTTGTTGAGAAGATATTAGTGGGATAACTGATACAATTTGAATAAGATGTGGACCAGATGGCCATGATGATGCAATGTTAACGCATGGGAACTCCTGGTTATTCTGTGGTTATGAAAACCAATTTTAAGATTTGTGTGTGACGTACATGTGTATATGTACATATACATACATGCACATACAGAGGCTACTCCATTTATGAGGTGCTCCTTCTGATAACCCCGATATAAACTGGAAATATCACCAGTTGATGGATACACACCTTCTGTGGACCGTCGTACATAAGAACAGTTTGTTTTGGAGGGCTCAGAATACACATTCAACCTGCAATTGGGCAACGTTCACTTTACAGTAACATGCCGAAACCCTGTGTGATTTATCAAGTATCTGTTAACAAATGCTGGCAGCAGCATTATGAGAGTTTGAGTCATTTTGCTCATCGTTTTCTACTCTCTCAATGGTGTGGCTGACCCGGGAAACTGTGGCTCACCTCATTGCTGAAAATTTCCAACAGGCCTGCTGGGTATTGCCACCTGGGGTATGATGAGAATATGGAATCATGCTAAACTTCTTTAATCTTTACAGTATATCACCCCTGCACCACTCTAAGGGCGGAAAGGCACAGCTCAAATCATGGTATAAGAGTTAGGTTTGTCTGCTACAGTACACATTGAAGCTTCTAGCATTAAGGAACAAAAATAGAAGGGAAAACTAGGAGTAATTCTAAAACAGAAAAGAAAACTAGGAGTAATTCTAACCCATTTAAAACATTATAAATTGTATTTTCATGAATGTATATTATTTCCTGTAAGCTGTAAAACTTTGTATCATCCTAGTTTCTCAGTTTGTTATATTTTAGTGAATATTCTCATGTAATAATAGACTGCATAAAAACACCATTGTTTTCATGGTTGAAAAACCTATCTTATTATTATAAAGCATGTTCACTGATTGTGTTTTGTATTTATGAGCTGTCTTACGTGTTTTGTGATTTCCTTTGAAAAATAATAGGTATTTTCTTAATCTTACTAATTATATTTATTACTATGAGTGTATGTGTGTGTGCATGCATGGGTTTGCAAGAGTAAACCATGGCTTGCATGTGGAGGTCAAAGGGCACATTTGTACAGTCAGTTCTTTTTTTCTCACTTTTATGTGGACCTTGAGTATCAAACTCAGGTCATGAGCCTTGTTTGGCTGGTGGACTACCTCCTGAGCCATCTTGCTAGCAGTCTTCAAGTTATTTTTATACTAAGAATGCCCACCATTGCCAAGTTTATTGTACATAAACCAATACATACATACATATATATATATATATATATATACATAAACCAATACATATACATATATATACACATATAAATAAAGATTAAATATATGTATTTAATCTTTATGCTTTTGGTTCTGCTGCAGTTTGTGTACTATTCGCTCTGATAAATGAAAACGTCTTTAAAAATAATTTTATCTCTTTTTCTGTGTATGTGTGTGTGAGTGTGGTTGAACATTTGTGTGTGTCTGCACACATGGGCATACAGGTGTGCGTGCATGTGCAGGTATGAGTGCAGGTGGCCACGCAGGCCAAAAGGGGGTGTCAGACCCTGGATCTGGAGTAATAAGCCATCCTGAGACACTGAGTCAGGAGCCGGCTGGTGTCCTCTTCAAAAGCACTAAATGCTCTTAACTGTTGACCCATGTGTCCATCCGCAAATCTCAAATTTCTTCCCTTTTCTTACATCACAAGGTGAAAAGGTAAGTGATTATTGGTACCGTGACTCCCAACTGTAGGTTGGGTGGATTATCTGAAGGAAGCCCAGTGCTTTCCTAGTTTTTGAAAGCCGGTGAAGGAAAAGATGGGGTTGTACCCCTCCTTCCCCCCAGCCAAAGCAAAAACATAAAACAGAAAAACCATCCACCAAACTGGTACATAATTGTGCTGATGAATTGCCCTTTCGATTTTGGTTCCTTTGGGTCTGTTTTGGTGTGTGTCTTTCAACTTAGGTACAATTGTACATATTTGTGCAGGTTCTTAGGTAATAGAGGAAGCTCCAGGATGGTGAAATGGGACTCCTCTTTTGCTTGTTTATGGGCTCACAGTGCTTAACTGATCCTAAGTACTGAGCACTGGGCCAACTGAGGAATCAGTAAATGACACATGAGCCTCAAATCATGAGGGCAAACCTGTAGGAAGGGAAGAAAGGTCTGCAGAGAGAGAGAGAAAGGTGATAAACAGAATGCTGACAATTTTGCCCAAAGCCAACCGCATGCTCCAGTTTTAACAAGATTTTCTTTTACTGCCCAAATTCCTAGGATTCTAGTTCTAATATTTTTGTTTTGTGTAAATAGTTTCCACCTGGGAGAGGGAAATTCACTTGAATAACAATGAACAGACTTGAATAGAATATTGCTGGGCTCGGGTTTTCCTCCATAATTTGCTTACTATCTCCTGGGGTTTTCCTTATAAATTATTCCACATCTCCCCTGTCCTCTCTATAATGTAACTTTTGTCAAAATACATAGTTTTATAAACTTGCCTGATTTCCATTTTCTTCGATTTATTTTTATACAGCTACTGTGGTGCTCAGAGTCCATCAGCAGCTAGGTGATGGACATGCACTATAAAAACACGTGAAACACGAAGCACCTCATCCTGCAAGAATAATCTCTTGCCTGGGTCACCAGATCATCTCTGATGGAAGGAAACAAACCATTTACCTAAAACCAGTTTGCTCAGAATTGCCCTTCCAACAACAATTTCTCCGTCCAGTAAAACAGTCTCCTGAGATGGAGCTGAGGCAGCAGCATTGTCTTCCTGTCCACAGCTCCACTGAAGCCTGTTCATCTCTGGCTGAAAGCAGACAGCTTTTGGAATGAGGCTGGGTAGTAGGGAGGAAATTGCCTTCAAAGGATTGCTATGTGCAGGGAACACTACTAAGACCAGAGACCTGATGTTCCCAGAAGGCAGAAAACAGAAGTGGAAAGAGACCATCACCATGAACACCAGCTGTGTGTGTTCCAAGGTGGATTGTATGTTTTTTTTCATGGTCACATTGTTAATTTATCATTCTTCTAATTAGGGAGGTAATTTCACCCCAATAGGAGAAAGAAACTCAGGTCCACAGAGCTTAAACACAGTTATGAATGAATTAATTGAAATCTAGTCTAACTTTGAAACTTACCTTTTGATCACTAGACTACATTTCTGAGTCATCCAACAGAATCTCTGGGATAGCGTTATTAAACATGTTATGTTATGTATGAATGGTAACAACGGTTTTATTTTAATTAATTTGTTTACTTTGTATTTAATTATTGTTTTGTTTTGTTCGGAAAAGGGTCTTAATTAAGCTAGACTGCCTTTGAATGTAACTATGCAGCTAGGAATAACCATGATCCTCTTGTCTCTGCCTCCCAAACTCTGGGATTATAGGTTATGCCATCACACATGGCCATTTTGGTTTTAAAAGAAAGTGCAATTCCAAATGTCTGGATGGCTTGGGACTAACAGAAAGTAAACCACTGGGTTAACTTTAGACATAAAGTTTTAAATATTGAATCAGCTGGGATTTTAGACTATTTTGAATCTTTGCAGGTTCAAAAGGCAGACTTTGAAGTTAGCCCAGAGACATTCAGTCATTATCATTCAATCTTGAATGTCAATCTGAAAGCAGATTTTATTATGCAAGGTCTTTTGTATCAAGGGATGATTCTCTTATTCTAACTCTGACAAGACAGCTTAATGGCAAACCACTGTGTCTTCAGTACATTGTCATTTGTGCAGATAACTTCTCTATTTTTATCCCTGCACATGTTGTAAGTAGGGTAAATCTTGGGTCGAAGTTCTTGTGAGTGGATTGGTGTTCCTACTCCACTAGGAGTCCAATCTAGTTAGAGGGTGTCCTCTTCAGATAAAGGGAGCCCCCACCCCACACCAGCACGTCAAGTCTTATCAGGACAGAGCCCATCCTCTTTTCCTGTTGCCTGGCAAGGCAGTCCTGTAAGGTAGAAGTTATCAAAAATCAGGCAACAGAGTCCATGACAGAGACAGCCCCCACTCCCCTTTCTAGGGTACCCACATGAAGACCAAGCTGCCCATTGGGTACATATGTGCCTAAGTCTAGTCGATGTATGGTCCCAAGGACTGCCCCTATCCCCAATTCCTGGCCAGATTAGTTGGCGCTGTTGGTCTTCTTGTGGAACTCCTGTCCCATCCGGCTCCTTTTATCCTTTCCACACTGTTCTATAAGACTCGCTGCACTCCATCCAATGTTTGTCTGTGAATCTCGGCATCTGTTTCAATCCTCTGCTGGGTGGTATCTCTCAGAGGACAGCTACACTAGGCTCCCATCTGCAAGCATAGAAGAGTATCTTTAATAGTGTCAGGGGCTGTTTCTCTCCGGTGGGGTGGTCTGAGATTGGGTCAGGTGTTGGTTGGACATTCCTTCCATCTCTGGTCTATTTTTATCCCTGCACATCTTGTAAGCAGGGTAAATCTTGGGTCGAAGTTTTTGTGGGTGGATTGGTGTTCCTACTCCACTAAGAGTCCAATCTAGTTAGAGGGTGTCCTCTTCAGTTCTCGTGATCTCTGCTACCAGGAGTCTCAGTGGGAGTCACCACTATATCCTCCCAGGAGCCTACCCCACCATAGGTCTCCAGCTTGTCACAGAGATGCCCTGCCTATCGTCTCTTTTCTCTCTGCATGCCCTCTGTCCTCTTGCCCTGATTAACCCAAGTGCAAACTTGTACTCTTTGAAAAGCAATTTGGTACTTTCTCAGAAAATTGGGAATAGTTCTACCTCAAGACCCAGCTATACCATTGCTGGTTACATTATCAAAAAGATGCTCTACCATACAACAAAGACACTTGCTCAACTATATTCATAGTAACTTTATTGAATAGCCAGAAATTGGAAACAATCCAGAAGTCCCTCAACCAAAGAGTAGATAAAGAAAATGTGGTACATCTACACAACGAAATACTACTTAGGTATTAAAAACAAGGAAACCATGAAATTTTCTGGCAAGTGGATGGAACTAGAAAAGATCATTCTGAGTGAGGTAACCTAGAGCAAGAAAGACACACATAGTATGTACTCACTTATAAATGGATATTAGCTATATAGTACTGGATATCCATTCTACAATACTCAGACATAAAGAAGGAGGACTCAAAGGAGGATGCTTAAATCTCACTCAGAAGCAGAAGAGAGGGAACAGGGTAGGAGAGGGTGCTCTATAATAGGAGTTTAAAAGTAACCTAAGTTCCTTTCTCTAGACCCCACTTCTTAGAGGTTCCACTCCTCCAAAAAACAATTGATGATACAGCCTTTAGCCTATCTGGGGTTTGAAGAGACTTTTAAGGTCTTAATCACAGCAATAATGACAGGCTTTCATACCTGTGAGTCTTTGTTCATAGGTTTACTTACCTCTACTGAGAAAGCTTCACCCATTCCCTCATCATTCACCCAGCTAAGCCCAACTCATTAGTGGTTTAGCTTTGGTTTGACATCGCTTGCTGGGAAACAGTCTCATCATTCTCAAAGTAAGCCAAGTGTTCTGTACATAACTCTCCTTGACATGTTGTGTGTTTATTCCCTTCATGGCATGGTACACACATGTCTTTCTCCTAGCTTGACCTGAGGATGGCTCAGGCTGCTTACATTTGGACCTAGCACTTTCTTTGACACAATTATAGCCCCTCCCCTGTAACTAACTGTGGCAAAGGAGGCTCCCTCACCCTTACTCAAAGAGTCAAGGCAAATGACTGCTTGCCTGCAGTTGAAAGAGCATTTTGAAGGTTAGAATGATTTTAAAATAAGAGTTGGGAAAGATGGACAGTTTATCAATGCCACAGGTGAATATGAATTCTTAACGGACGGTATACCGTTAAGGGAATAAATAAAAAGAAAGAAAAACTATTGTTGAGAAATGAAGGAAATAAAAAGAGACTCTGCTGATGTGGTCTGTCCTAGCCTCCGTTGTGCAGTAAATGGTCTCTAGGTAATGAGGCTCGGTGAGTGACAGTGGGCATCAATGGGCAACAGCAAATGCCCTGACACTTTACTATCCTAGGCCAGTCACCATGTAGGACAAGAAAGGCCCATAAAGATGACATGTTTGCTTGGCGGCTCCCTGTTGGGGCTCCAATGTATTACCTGGATCTAATTATCTCCTCTCCAGCTGACAGAGGAGTTTCCATGGAACCTCTCCATCACCGCTGCCTCAACCCAGCTTCCAGGGGGGCTGTCTAATAGCTTGATATATTTTTGGATCCCCTGCTCATTGGATGAACAAGCTGAAGCAAATCATGTATTGACCTCAAAGCATTTATAAACTGTAGAACATTATATTCTCATCAGAGCCATAGGGGCAGTAAACTATGGTTTCTCTGCTGTGAAACATGGTTTTGGTTATGCACTGTGTTGCTGGGCTTGTACCTAAACAATAATACATCATTTGTGGCACATGTCGCCTTCTTTATTGAAAGGCAAAACAAAGAGTTGAGGACAAAAATCATTACTTCTTTAGCAATTTTTCACAAAATGCTTTTCTTTTGTACTTGACACACAGATGGGACATTGTACTGCGAGGGAAATGATGTATGGCAGTGTGACAAATTTCATTTCCTCTCTAAAACCAGAATCAGAAGGATGCAGAAATTTGGGAAAGTTTGGGAGAGAAAGAAAGAGAGGGAGAGAGAGAGAGAGAGATGCTTTTTAAAAGGAGAAGACATTCCAGTGGGTCTCCCCAAGAAAGCATTTGTATGTCTTAACTGTCTTGTCGGGTATTGATCAAAGTACTTAAATGAATATATTGGTAACAATAGCCCTTCTCATGTAGGGCTTTTGTGTCATCTTGAGCATGATCAGCTATGATTGAGGCTGGGATTAACAAATGCAATACAGCCGAGTAGGAAGTAGACAGAGGCGCCTGGCATGCATTCAGCTCCTCTGGGCTTAGGGCCGGCTTCTCTATGAACTTCCTGCGCACTCTGAGACATGTGCCTGCTCCCCTCAGTTCTTGGCCACTCTTCTTTCTTCATCTTCTTCTTTTTTCTCTCATCTCATCCTCAAATGTTTCTCAAAGTTGATCCACACAGTACCGTATCTGATTCCCCACAATGAGTCCTAATGATTCAATTTTTCTTTGTCCACATGGACTCAAAATGAGACTAAACAGTTGGGGAGGGGAGGCATGTTTGCGTCATATATGTATAATGTGATTTTAGTGACCCCGAATTTTGCAAATCACTGCCCACGTGTCTCTTTTCAGATTGCTATGAGAATAGAGTCTGATTATCACCTGCCAAATGCTTAACCTCTTTTTGATGTTACTGTAAACACCGTTCTTTACTGTTCTCATAGAGTTCAATGTTTACAGAAAGAAGATTGTCCGATAGTGAGAAATGAACGTTGTGTGTCAGAGAATTTAATATTTATACCAAAGGGAGTCGCTGTCTCGGAAATTATTTCCTAAGCAATGCTGCATTTGTTAAAATAAATAATCAAGTCATCATCACTTATCTATGTTTATATCTAGAATATTTAAGCAACTGTATTTTTTTTTTTGCTTTAACTTTGTTACCATTTACTTGCTGTATAAAGCAGTGAACAGTCTTTTCAAGCTCTCATATCAGCACTGAATTATCAGCATTTCCTCCCATCTCTGAGACGGGTCTTGTCTACAGTCTGAGTAGTTCCAATCTGGAGTAATCATTAATCCTCCTGGGGTTTTCAACAAAAGCCCCAAAATTGCTTTTTCACTGAAATACCCCACAGGAAGATGCAGATTCCATCTTTTCTCGTTTTGAGGACTTCCAGGACCATCCAGATCCTCTTAGTTGCCACAAAAGACCATGCAAACATACTTGGGACATCATCTCTCCCAGGGTCCTTTCTAACAACACGAGTCTAAGAACCATTCTCTGCTAACTTGCCTGCCCGTGTACTTCTTACTCAGATCACGCCTTCTGAAAGTTTCTGGGGAAGTCAGCACTGAATTGCTCTTTCTAAAGGTTTTCGGACAGGAATTGGTTCAAACTTCAAAAGGGGCATTGCTAGATTTTTGCATCACACGGCACAGCACCGTTTTCTACTCCGACAGTGCCAATGTGATGATAGTTCATATTTTTTTTTCAGGGTAGTTTGTGTTCAAAGTTTGAAACTGACCCACAGAAGTCATAAACAATGAAAATATTTTGCCATGGTGGGTCTGGGCAAACTGTTTTCCTGAGCTGTCAAAAGCACGTGAAATCAGATATGCACACTACAAAACGGGTCACAGGTTTGTATGTAATAGGACGAATAAAACTGCACTTTGTTTCTTAGAGCTGTTTTATATTCAGGGCAAATTGAAAGTACTGAAGGTTCTCATGTGTTTCCTCCCTCCACAGTGCACAAACTTCCCCATTACATGCACTTATCCCGTAATATACACTTATCTCAGTCAAATGCACAACAGCAAATTTTGACCCAACTCCGGGGTCCAGATGAGGGCTTGCTTTTAGCATTGCACAGGAGGTAGGTTGCAAAATTACAGAGTCAGTGAGGGAAAGTAAGGATGGAGCCTCTTTAGGTTGCCTCACTTAATAATGTACACTGACGTTTCCTTATTTTTTCATGCTCTGCTAGCTATTTTTTTTTTTTTTTGCAACACTGATGATATTCTGCCAACACTTTCCATTGTGTAAACATAGTTTGTTTATCCATTCGTATACTGAGCACCTGGGCTGTTTCAAAGTCTGAGCAAATATGACTAAAGCATCGGTAAACATACCTGTGTGTACATCAAAGATTTCAGGTCATTTGGGTAAATGCCAAGGAGTAAAATTGCATCATATGAGCTCTGTGTGTGTGTGTGTGCGCGCGCGCGTGTATGTATGTGTTGGAGAGGGGGCAGCTGCTAACATGTCTTTCAAAGCAACTGCATTATTCTGATTTTCTGCTGGGGAATGGGTTCTCTGTTTGTCCCCACTCCTTGCTAGTTTTGTTGTTTTCAGTGTTTAGGATTTGGGCCTTTTCATAGGTGTGGGATAGAAGTTCTTGAAGGCTTTGTCATTTCCCACAATGAATTCTGCGATTTTATCTTTCCTTAAGGATCTGAGTCATGAAATGTTTTTCTTTTCTTTTTTTAATTGGTTGTTTCACATTTTTTGTAACACTTGTATTTAATTTTTCTTTTTTACAATTTATTCACTTTGTATCCCAGCTGTAGCCCCCTTTCTTATTCCCTCCCAATACCGACTTCCCTCCCTCTTCTCCTTCCCTGCCCCTCTACCAGTCCACTTACAGGGAAGGTCCTTCTTCCCTTTCATCTGACCTTAACCTTTCAGGTCTCATTAGGATTGCCTGCATTATCTTCCTCTGTGGTCTGCTGAGACTGTCCCCACCTTTAGGGGGAGGTGATCAAAGAGCCAGCCACTGAGTTTATGTTAGAGACAGCCCCTGTTCCTATTACTAGGGAACCTACTTGGAGATTGAGCTGCCCTGGGCTACATCTGTGCAGAGGTTCTGGGTTATCTCTAGGCACGGTCCTTGGTTGGAGTATTAGTCTCAGAAAAGACTCCTGGACCCAGATTTTTGGGTTCTGTTGCTTTCTTTGTGGAGTTACTGTCCCCTCCAGGTCTTTCTATCTTCCCCTTCTTTCATAAGATTCCCTGCACTCTGCTCAAAGTTTGGCTATGAGTCTTAGCATCTTCTTCGATATCCTGCTGGGTAGAGTCTTTCAGAGGCCCTCTGAAGTAGCCTTCTGTCTAGTTTCTTGATTTCTTTCTCTTCAGATATCTATCCCATTTGCCTTTCTAAATGAGGATTCAGCATCTTACCCAGGGTCCTCCTGAAACTGAAAAGCTTCTGTAAGGCAAAGGACACCATCATCAGAACAAAAGAAAAGGCTTCAGACTGGGAAAGGATCTTCACCAACCTTACATCTGACAGAGGGCTAATAACTGGAATATATAAAGAACTCAAGAAGTTAAACACTAACAAGTCAGGTAATCCAATTAAAAAATGGGGTACAGGGATAAACAGAGAATTCTCAAATGAGGAATATCAAATGGCAAGAAACACTTAAAGAAATGCTCAATGTCCTTAGTCATCAGGGAAATGCAAATCGAAACGACCTGAGATTTCACCTTACACCCATCAGAATGGCCAAGATCAAAAACTCAAGTGACAACACATGCTGGAGAGGATGTGGAGAAAGGGGAACCCTCCTTCATTGCTGGTGGGAATGTAAACTTGTACAACCACTTTGGAAATCAATCTGGCACTTTCTCAGATAATTAGGAATAGTGCTTCTTCAAGATCCAGTTATACCACTCCTAGGCACATATCCAAAATATGCTCAAGTACACAACAAGGACATTTTCTCAACCATGTTTGTAGTAGCTTTATTCGTAATGGCCAGAATCTAGAAACAATCCAGATGTCCCTCAACTGATGAATGGATATAGAAAGTTTGGTATATTTACACAAAGGAATACTACTCAGCAATTAAAAACAAGGAAAATTTGAAATTTGCAGGTAAATGGTGGGATCTAGAAAAGATCATCCTGAGTGAGCTATCCCAGAAACAAGACACACTTGGTATATACTCACTTATAAGTGGATATTAGACATATAATATACAATAAACATACTAAAATCTGTATACCTAAAGAAATTAAGCAAGAAGATGTTTTTCAATTTGTCACTTGCCATCTGCCCATATGTCCATCTTCTTGATGAAATCAGTGTTCGGGTCTTTAGCAATTTCTGAAATTGAGCTGTTTGCTTTCTTGCTGAATTTTGAAAGTCCTTTGTGTATGAAGTTTATTTTTATCAGCTATATTGCTTACAATACATTCTTCCAGTCTGTGGATAGACCATTCTCTAGCCTGATCCCTCCAATGGGTTACAGATGCCAGTCTTATGGCCTTGGAACATTGTACTGTTGTTCTTGCTTTTCTTAGTAGAATTTAAGGTACAGAGAAATTTGTGTTTTATCTTGGTGTTTTGTGAAAATATTTTCAAAATTATTTTCATAATTAAATTAAAAATATGTTTGTAATTATCTCCAAAATATTTTAGGAAAAGCCAAGAATTATATGAAGGATGATTCACGATTTAAATCACAAAGACTGTTCTTCTCTTCCTTGACAAATCAAAAAAGACATGTGGTGTATGTGTCTTTGTATTCATGTGCATATGTAGATACATTTGTGCAATGTCCAAAGGCCTTTGAACTATGTTTCTGCCCTGCCTATTAATACCAGTCTCTTTAGAAGGGTCAAACATCTTGGAAGTTCTCCTTATGATGGGAGTTTACAGTGTGAGAATATCATGTATAGTTTGGGCACCAAATTCATCAATTACACTTCATCGTTCTCCTTCTCTGTTTTTAGTAAATAGTTGTAGTATAGGCAAAGAAAACATAAAGGAACGTTTAGAGAAAGAACTTTTTAGTCACTTCTGCATTTCCAGGACCGCTGGTAAAATGGTATTCTCAACCCAGCTCTAAGATCCGTCCTCATCATTGTGAGACTGCATTAACTCTTGAGGAAAAGCTCCTGCAAGCCGTATGGATAAGTTATACACAGATGGTGAACATTGATTAGTCTTTGGTAACCTCCGGAAGGTCATGTAAAGAGCTTCCCAAAGTTAACTGAAGGGACCTCTGAGCTTGTGATTCAGACATCTCTATGGCTTTATGCAACAGCTATACACAGTACTGTATATGTTCATCTCTGGTACATATTTGAAAGAACATTTCTCAGGGGTTGGCAGCTGGTTTCATGATAGGGACTGATTCAGATTATCACATAGTTCTGTTGGTATGCATGATATTTCCCATTCCAGGTACCCAGCATTTGCCTCCCATATCCATTTATGTTTTGTGTCGTGGGCCTTTGTAGGAGATATCCCCCCTCAGCCAGTCATGGTAACATTTAAGCTTGTATCAACAAAGGGAACTATGCATTATTTTCTTGGCTCAGTCAGTTGTAAAATGCTTCTAGCATTCAAATGATTGCCTACTAGACAGCCTCTCAGTTCTCCCAGAAAGGTGTCCCTACAATTGTTCCAACTATTTTGAGGTGTTTCTTTGATTTCCTCTTTCAAGGTCTCAGCTCTACTTCTGTCTTCGTTGTTATTTATCCTATACTTACTGGCTCCTATGTTGGGGCTAATACATATTCGCTGATTAAGAGAGATACCCTGGCTAAAAATGCATTTCAAGTTAGGCATGATGACACAGTCCTGTGACCCCCAAACCCTGAATACTGAAGTAAAAGAATCACAAGTTTTAGGCCAGCCTGGGAGACAAAGTAAGACTCCATCTTAAATTAAAAAGGGTATATTTAGAGATGAGTCTAAAAGGATGCAGCCACATTGTGTATTTTACCATGGCTATGCTACTTCTATTTATAAACCGTTTCTATCTATTATAAGATATGAAATAAATACATATGTTAAGAGGTGTAGCCTGGAAACACATGTTATCTGTACAACACAGAAAATGTGTCGTCTTTGAATTTTACTAAAAAGTGAACTTTTCATGGCTTAGTCATGGTCCCGCTGTGGAGCTGCTGATGATTTGGCTAAGAAAAAAAAATATGTGCTTATTATTCATATATGTATGTTAATAAAATTAAAGCCATTGAGAATGTAACATTTAGACAAGGAGAATGATATTTTTTAATGTCACACTCAAAGCCACATTTCTTTTAATCAGCATCTGCTCTGTGTTAAGCTGCCTATAAAATGTAGCGCCCTGTTGACTGTGGAAGATGAAAACAAACAAACGGAAAACAACCAAAGACTTGGTATTAACATCAAAGTAGAAGGCTGCTACTCTCATTCTCTGGCATTAGGAAACATCTTTTGACCTTAAGCAGTAAGATTTTTCTTCCCAGCAATCTTGATCTGGCTTAGAAGTCTTATAAATAAAATGTAACACAAGAGTAAGGGGAATCCAAAAAGAATAGGAACTGTTTCAGACTATTTGTGACTGTAAACCTCCTATATCCTCTGGGACAAGCTGAGAAAAATCAATCTGGCATAAAGATAGGTAGCCTATAGAAAGCAAACTGAGCCAACATCGTTAGTAAGGTAGAATAAAAATAATTTAGAGATTGGGACTATGGAGAAGAATATTTTTGCAGATATTTCAGTGTGGGAATGTTGAAGACAGTGTTCATACTTTGTGATTAGTTTTGTGTCTATGCAAAAACTAAAAGTAATGTATGAGGTATCTCATCTTGGCACACTGATGACTGTAATGTGATCATTGCATATGTTACAAAAATTACAGTGTGGGATTGCAGGGCTCACTGCTTGTTGTGGATATCTTAAGTTTAGATACTCATAGCCTAAGTGAAAAATAAAAGGCTGGGTGGCCATGATGGCTGGCCTAGGGTTACTATTTCTCTGATGAAACACCATGACCAAAACAAACTCAGAGTAGAAAGGATTCATTTTACTTACATTTCCAAATAACAGTCTATCACAGAGTAGATTTGGGGCAGGAACTCACCCAAGGCAGGATCCTGGGATCAGGAGCTGATACAGAAGCCATAGAGGAAGGCACATGTTTTTTCTTAGCCAAATCATCAGCAGCTCCACAGTGGGATCATGACTAAGCCATGATTACTGGCTTGCTCCCTGTGGCTTGCTCAGCCCACTTTCTTAGAGATGGCAGGAACGCCAGCCTAAGGGAGATACCACCAATGATGAGCTGGGCCCTCCCACATCAATCATTAATTAAGAAAATACCTGCCCAGCCCTGATAGGAGGGTTTGTACTTAGTCTTATGTAACCTGTGCTATGTTCGGTTGATATGCCTGAAAGGCACACTCTTTTCTGAAGAAGAGTGGATTTGGGGGAGAATGGGGGATGTTTATGAGGGGAACTGGGAGGAGTGGAGTAAGGAGAAAATGCATTCTGAATGTATTGCATTGGAGAATAATAAAATGGAAAAGACAATCCCTACAGGCTTGCCTACAACCTGGTCTTATGGGGGTATTTTTTCACCTGAATTTTCCTCCTCTCACATGACTCTACACTGTGTCAAGTTGACATAAAACTAGCGAGCACAGTGGCCCACCTCTAATTCAGGTTATGTGCAGGAGAGATAAGCAATCTAAATAGAAGAGCAAATCAGCAAGCACTAAGATTGCTGAGAGGCTTTGTCTCAGTAACCAAAGGGGAAAGTGACCAAGAAAGGCACCTGATGCCAACCCCTGCCATCTGAACGCACATAGGCATGCAGTACCTCCACACAGAGACATACATACATTTTAACACGCACGCACACCACAGGCACATGATCACATAAAAACCAACATATGCTAAAGCCTCCTGTGAAGAAAATTTCTAGGGACACGTTTTACTCACTCATCAACATCTGCTATCACCCAGGTAATAATGTATGTGTTGGGGTACAGAGGAGAACAAATTCCAGTTTTTGACTTCTGGGGCTAACAGCGGAAAATAAAATAGCCAACATCACTAAGAGGAAAAAAGTAGAAAGAGAGCTCTGGCCAGGGGGTTGGGCGGGGGAGGTGAGGAATAGTGCTCTTCCAAGCATTGTGTCTCTAAGAATGAGGTCCACACAGGAAGTACGAATTTATAAGACAGGATGGACTCCTCAGTAACGACACAGAACGATGAGCATGATTTTATTTCCCCACAGTAAACATTTTGAGTTATTTTCTCTCATTTATTCATGATTTCATACATTCACTCTACTTGCTGGAGTCTTACTGACCTCTAAGGATCGGCAGATCCTGTGTAGAGAGCACAGTACTTTGAAGGGTGATTCCAAACTCTTTATATTCTTGGGATTAGTAACTTTCAAGACATTTCTCCCTCACTCTGGAGGAGAGGTGTGGACATCAACTAAAATTCTGCAGAGAACAAACACACTGAAAGACCACTTCAAGGCCTGCCCCTCTATGGATCAGGATCATTTTTTCCCCTTTTTCTTCTTTGCTGCAAGCTTGCCTGCTTATATACCTGTGCAAAGTCTACTGCAGGTATGGATGGAAGAGAACCATTGAGACTTAGAGCTGTGATGAGGAACAACAAAGAAAAGGCACAGAAACTGGTCCATTCTGTTGAGAATAAGGGGCAAGGGCTTCCGAGGGGCTCTAAGATCAAAGGTGTCCTTTGTTGCTTGGTTCATGGTGTTTGTTAGTTTGTTTGTTTTGCAAGCCTGTTTTGACCAGTCCCGTGATTGAATTAATTATCCTTACTGAGGGTCCTTTTCTCCATTTTAGGACATCATGCAGCCAGTGTAAGTACGAGAGAGAGAGAGAGAGAGAGAGAGAGAGAGAGAGAGAGAGAGAGGACAGTAACAGAGAACAGAGTAGGAGGAAGGGGGAGGGGCATTCCCCCAGATCCTAACAATCACTGATGTGGGACCAATAAAAGTCAGCTACTCAGATGAACTAACTGCACCTTTCCGTTTGGATTTTCCAGCGGCTTTTTAAAACCAATGACCTTGGAGCTTATTGACTTCAGAGTGCACTGGAGTCACGTGTCAGTGGTCATTCTTATGTCACCCAAGGAGGCTGATCTTGCCCATCCACCCACCACACCAAAGGATGGCTGAGGGAATTGTTTCCCTTTATCTCAGACTGTTTCCTTTTCTGACAGACTCTCCAAGTTGGAAGACAGGAGAAACTCTTCTACTCCTGTGATTCTTCTGATGATGAAGGGAGAGGACCCTCTGTTGCAAAGGCTCTCATGGCCACAGCCAGGTGCAGATCAAGGAAGGAAGAAAACAATTCAGTCTGTGTGGTAAACATGAGGGGCCAAATCAGTGCATGTTAAAGCTGCTCTTAAGTTTGTTCAGGTAATGTGAGTCCTTGTTAGTAAGGGCTGAGGAGAATATTCAGAATTGACATAAATAACACAAATCCCCCAGTGAGATGGGAACTATGCAGTTATGCACTTTTCACTCTTAAAATTAACTTAGCATTTAAACAATGTATTTTCTTCCTTCATTACTGCCCACACTGGCTTGAATTTTTATCTTTGCTTATTTTTCTTTATACTCATCTTTTTCTTTGTTCTCTCTAGTTAAGCAATCTCTACATGGCAACTACAAAAATCATGAAACCCAATTGTAGCTTTACAGTCCAAATATTAAGAAGATATCAACAATAACAATAATTGTTTACAAGTGAATTATTATTAAGTAATTTTCAGTCAGTGCACTATATACAAATTATGGCGAGACAGACTATAAATTATGTTTTAAGAAACGTATCTCACCTCTCTGTATTAGTGTGTATGTATATGTATATGTACATATATATATATATATGTACATATATGTATATGTTGATAAGCCTGTGCAAGATTATAGCATTCAGTAGGTAAGAATACTCGGGAGGTTTTCACTCTTAATGATACTAGAATAAGCCTATTTTAAAAGTAATCCATTTTCCTTCTTGCTATTTGAAACTAAAACGGTGCATTTTTAAATTATGCGTGTGGACGCGATATTCAGCCGGCTGCTTAACATTCCAGGAGGATTTCTGTAGTCCACGCCATCACTGCTGTTCCTTGCTCTGCAGTATGAAAAAACACTGTTATTTACCCTGGGACACAGGTGACTGAACTTATAAAAATCACTACAAGACAAGATGTATTGAGGCCTGGCATGGAATGACAAATTCTGGTGAGGTTCACCAAGAAGAGACATATTGATTCTTAAATGATTAATAAGGAGAATATAATTGTATTTCATTAAGATGGATGGGATTTCATTTAGTCTGTCTTCTCCCTTTCCAGTTCAGATGCGAGAGGAAATCGAGTCATCGTCAATGGCACCTCGTGTTGGCCTGCCATGGCAACAAGGCCATTGATTGAGTAATAGAACTTTCAGATGCACTAGCTGTTCTTTAATGGGCTGCTCCCAGCGCAGATAAGATTGTCGAGCGAGCCAGCCATGTTCCTCCGTATACAGAAGACAAGTAGAAATTCATGCTATGATTTCTCCCTGATTTCTGATGAGCTGTAGTCCATTCGTAATTCTAAAACCGGGGCTTGAAATGATACCTGCTTCACTCCTTCAGTTCCAGCTGTCAGGAGGATCAAGACTGAGCCGCCATGAATTTGCTGAGTTAAGTGACATTTATGCAATAGTGATTGCTGTGTTAATGTGAATTTAAAATAGTTTTGCATGATCTAAAATGTATTTCCAAACAGTTATTTATGATAGGTACTAGCCGTAGCAATATACTTTACTGATGAAAAGGTGTTTTTGACAGTAACATTGATTTTTAAAAAGGTCAAATTTTCAGCTCAAATCCACTATACACAAGTCTTCTCTTAGCCATGGTCTCCAGTGGATGCCTGAAACCCCAGACACCACCTACCCTAGAATGTACAGTGTTTTTCTCTACACATACGTATCTATGGCCAAGCATAACTTTTAAATTAGGAACAACAGGAAGTTAGCAAGAAAACGGAAACCTTAACTTTCCATCATTGCAATCAAACACTACGAGAATTACCCTGGAGGGAGGAACGACTCGGCTCCTGCTTTCAGAGATCTCTGTCGCATCCCAGTAGGAATTTTATAGCTGACCCCTGGGAAATGAAATCTTAAGATAACGCATTACACGGAAAATATAGTGGGATCGACTAAATTACGTTCTAAGGACTCTTATTAATTTAATTTTAGACACTGTGCACAGGCACATGGAGATGCTGTGGCAGTTTTACGGATCAAGTTCTTTCCATTCACCCTTATGTGGGTTCTGAGGATTAAACTCGGGCCTTTCCCTGGGTGTGCATATATGCACACGTGTTACCTCAGGTCCATGATGGCACAACACAGCATGGCAGGAGTGCAGGTTGATGGGCAGACTGCTTGCCTCCTGATAATTGAGAAGCGATAACTGAGACATAGGGACTACAGTCACCAGCTTCCCTGCAGTCCCTTTGATATCACTTCGGTTTAGGCCTCACTTCCCGAAAGAGCTGGTGACCATGAACTTTTGAGAGGACATTCAAGACCTAAACTACAGCAAACAGATACAACAACATAACACAATAAAAGTCACTGGAAACTGACATATTATTTCTAGACTTTCCAATTGGACAATTTAGACCACAGGTGAGTGGGAAAAGATAGGGGAACTACCACCCTCTGTTTGTATTTTAAACTAGTTCATGATTTCTCTTAGAACCATGATTTCTCTTAGAGACACCATCTTTGAATAGTGTGAGAAATGCTCTGTGTGGGAGCTTTAAGCAGCACAAGGTGGTTGACTCTGCCTCACAGCTTTACGGACAAGTGAGTTAGGACACGTGCCTCTACCGCTTCCTCTACAAAGCGACGGAACGGGGCAGTTCCTGTGTGCAGTATGCAGAGCTGGCGCTGTCTCCAAACATGCCTGGCAGCCACATAGGAGGTAGGAACACTTGCACGGGCCTGAAGAAGAACAAACTTTCCCAGCTGCCATCTTTCAAGTCCACCTTCACCAGGGCCAAGCAAGTCCTGAGCTGAGCCAAAAGCCAATGTTCTGGAAAACATTCTATGGATTGGAAGTACAGTGGTGAGGATATTTGCTGAAGAATGAAGCAATCCACCCTGTGGTTTAACTGTCAGAAGGCTCCTTTTTTTCTTATCGTTTTGTGAAAATAAAAGATTGTAATTAATTCACAACATGCTGAGAGGATCACATGATATAAATATAAGCTGTTAAGTACAACGCCTGGAACATGCTTAAGTACTCCACAAACATCAGCACTTGTAAATGGAGCTTTTATTCGCCTGGTTCAATTGTTGTCTGGGGGGGCTTACTGCTTCCATCTGCTAACCTAGGCCTAGTCCTGGAAGCTTCTAGCCTCCGTGCAAACTAACCTAGGCCTAGAATATTTTCAGGCTCTGAGACTTACTGCTGAATAAGCTCACCCTTTCTTGTTCTTACTGAGCTCTGGGCCAGCTGGTTCAACTCAGCTGTTCTGGCTAAACTCCTCTCCCAGCTGACTTATTCAATCTGACTTTTCTCAGGACTGCTGAATTGTTCTGCTTGGCCTCAAACTAATTCAGGCAATCTGCTCTACTCTCCTAGCTCCTTCTCATTCTCTGGCTCATTTAGTCTTCACCTGAGTTCTCTCTCTGCAACCTTGCCCTCAGTTACTGTCCGGTAAAAGCATCTCTTCTCTCTCTCATTGCCCCTTTCCAATGCTATCTGTCAATCCTGTCTGTGTCCAGGCTGGGTGAGGCTTCCCGTGTTGAACTGGGAGCATCCTGTTCTGCCATCTCTTTCCTGCCATCAATTAGGCATCACTTGCAAACATGGGTACTTCCTTCTACAGACTAACTTTACCTTCATTGTTTGGGATCAAAGGTGCCTACCACCATGCCTAAGCTTTTCTTTACCTGATACTTGTTCTAAACTAGGCTGGCTTTGAACCGAGAGATCTGTTTGCCTCTGTCTCCTGGAATAAAAGCGTGTTTGTATTCCAGCCAGATCACACAGACCTAGAAGATCTTTTGATGTCATCTCTTGCCAGAACAGCCATGTTCTGAATTAAAACTTTTCTACAAGCACTCATCATTAGAATCTCTGTCACAGGAGGAAGGGCGGGATTGGGAGGGAATGAGGGAGTGGGATACAGCTGGGATACAGAGTTAATAAAATGTAACTAGTAATAAAAATAAAAAATAAATAAAAAAAAGAAAAAGTGCAATGAAAGCGTATATATATAAAGAATCGCTGTCACTAACTCAGCACCGCTGCAGCACAAAGGGAAACATTTACTCGATCCAAAAATATATTTGAAAAAGTAGTTACTACATATGCGGCTATGGCTTCCAGCATTCAAAGGATGAGCATATGAAAAAACATTCTCAGTGTTACAGTTAGGCCAAATTTGTTGTAATAATTATGAGATGTACAATCAAAAGAGCAAGCTGAACATGACAGGCATGCCACATGTAGCAAAAACATGTTTTTCCAAAGAGACATAAAAACAAGAAGTAACAATAACTAACAGTAGCCCGTTGTAATGAATAATCTGAAGTAAACTTGTTCTTATCTACCACACCTGGAAGAGGCACGGAAGTAGCATCCTGAGAAGCCGGGGTCACAACTCTTGTCTTGTTTTCTGGGACTTTTCTCCCAAGCACTAGAATTCTTCTCATAGGACTTCCTTCTCAGGCCGTGTTCAGATGAAGCAGTATACCACCTTTTAAGACTGGTATTAATTTATTAAAACGAGACAAAAATGTAATGCGGGGGAGTTTTTTTCTTGGAGGGAAACAGTTGCGGTTACTGTCAAGTCAAAGAACTCATTTTCAGTGTTCGGCTTCCCAGTGGCCCATTTGATGTGTGTGTTAAAACACAACATGTATGGGACCACTGCAGGGCCCTTCTGACCCTTGCTTTGCTCACTATTAAATTGGAAACAAGATACTGAGGGACAGGCTATTCTGAGCTCACACCCCAGGAATGAAGGATGGCTTCTGTGCCATCACAATGGCTCCAGTCCTGCTGGTGCTTAAGGAACTTCTGAGCCACTTACCTCACTAGCAACTTCTGCAGGTGAGAGAGTGAGGGGCAGTATTCAGCAGAGGATGAAGGATGAGTCGATCCTCAGCTTCTTGGTAAAAACTGGACAAAGGGAGTCCATCATTTAGTTCCTATATCTGATAGAGATCGTGCGAGTTAGTGGGAGGAGAGTATCAGCTAAAGGAAGATCTTGTCAGGATGAAACAAGCCCATTTGGACAGAGGGATGGGGATTGTTCCCAACTGCAGGATGTGTTACGACAAGACAACAGAGAATGAGCTTTGTGATTAAAAAAAGATACATTTCAAATGACACAGGAGTCTCCCCTTGTATTTAACATGGTTCCTACAAAGCAACATTTTGATGATCTAAATGGAAATGAGTCAGAACATATAGATTAAATTTTTCTGAACAACATATTGGCTTTTGTACATTTTTATTGAATTTTTATTTCCAATATCTTGAGGTAGGCTCCAGGAAAAAAAAATTAAAAGGAAGGAAAAGTAACACCAAGAGGGTTCGGCTTGAACATGAGGTTATTTTATCATATTTTCAGTGAAGAAGTGTAAGCTGGCATGAATGTTTACAGTGTGACATATATATAGGGTTCTTTATCTTGGAGAACGAGAGAGATCTTGACTAGAAATGTTTCAAGTGTCTTAAATACAAAACACGGTATACACTTAAATAATCTAAGTGATCCTTCTCAACAAAGACACAGAGTTCTTGTTGCTATAATAAAATACAATGACTCAAAGCACATTGGAAAGGAAAGGGTTTATTTAGCTTATACTACCACAGTGTAGACCATCATTGAAGGAAGTCATGGCAGGAGATCAAACAGGGTAGAATCCTGGAGACAAGAGCTGATACAGAGGTCATGGGGGCCACTGCTTACTGGCTTGCTCCATCGTGGTTTGCTCAGCCAACTTTCTTACAGAACCTAGAACTGCCAACCCAATAATGGCCACACCCACAAAAGACTGGGCCCTTCCACATCAATCACTAAGAGAACACCCTAGTTGCTTGTCTGCTTATGGCTGGATCAGAAGCATTTTCTTAATTGTTGTTTCTTCCTCTTTGATGACTCTGGCTATATCACTCCTGGGAATATATCCAAAAAATGCTCAACCATACAACAAGCACATTTGCTCAACTATGTTTATAGCAGCTTTTTTCATAGTAGCCAGAATCTGGATGTCCCTCAAACAAAGAATGGATACAGAAATTGTTTATTCCATTTACACAATGGAATGCTATTCAGCTATTAAAAACAAGGAAATCATGAAATTTGCAGGCAAATGGAAGGAACTAGAAAAAATCATCCTGAGTGAGGTAACCCAGAACCAGAAAAACACACATAATATATACTCACTTATACATGGATATAAGCTATATAACATAGGATAAACATACTAAAATCTATAGACCTAAAGGCACTAAACAACAAGGAGAACTCTTGGGGTGATGCTTAAATCTCATTCAGAATGGCAAACAGGACAGACACCAGAAGAGGTGAAAAAGAGGGAACAGGATGGGAGCCTACCATAGATGTCCTCTGAAAGGCCCCACCCCGCAGGAAATCCAAGCAGTCTTAGTGTTAATGGGAGCATGTCTTACATTAGAACTCTGAGATGGGCAGGGGTGAGGTAAAGCTTTATCCGTAGCCATGCTTTAGTTACTGAAGCGTTTGTCCAAGTCCAGTCCCAGGGAAAACCTTGATGGCATTGCCACCTACTTGTTTTTCTGGTACAAAGAAGGACTTTTCCTAATGATACCCAGTTTATCAAATATTTCTCAAAATCTAAATGGTTGTTACAATAAATAAATAAATAAATAAATAAATAAATAAATAAATAAATAAATAAATACAATTATATTATAAGAATTTGAGAACTTGACAGGACAGACAGATGCCTTTTCTGTCACTCTCAGTCTATCCCCACTGCTATAATGGGCAGAACAGACTCAGCTCTCAATACTGACCACTGCTGAATCAGTGAAATTCTGACTTTTAAAGAATCGGAACAAAGGTAGAAAGACAAGCAAGTAGTCCTCTAAAATATGATTCAAGCCAGATCCTCAGATAATGTCAGAATGTTCACAGGTTGAGAAAACACAAGAAGGACCAAAATGATGGTGACAATCTCTTGAACAACTCAAGTCCCTTGGACATTTCGTCAATGTAAAGAGAAGCAAAATTACATAAGGTATATATATATATATATCAAACAAAGTTTTACTCTTTGTGGAAAAAGAAATAACTCAAACAAAATAAACATTACTCTATTATTTTAACTGAAGGGGTTGTGTCTATGTGGCAAAAGCAGAAAACAAAGCAAATTAGACATTGTCATCTCAGACACTGACCATGCGCAGCTGAACAATAAGTGCCTAAAAGGCAAGATTGCTGTCTATGTTTCTACTGTTTTTGTTTCATCAGCATATTGAATAGAACAATGATTATGATTTGGTCACCTCTTTGAAAAATCTTATATGAAAGACTGAAGCCTTGTGTATGTTGACATAGGTATCTGGGGAATTAAAATGTTTTTATATGTTTTATTGCTCCCTTTGAGAATCCAGGATGGGCTGAGAATTGAAAGACAAGGCATGGAGTAGACGGGGATTACTCTGATTTTAAGAGTATTGCAAATTCTATATTGCGCAGTATCTCACTCACTCAGAGTAAATACATACTAAAAATCTTTCTCTTATATGCAAATTTCTTGGCAAAAAGAGAGTTGATTTACATGGTGTGAGCCTTTGGGGGTGTTACTGAATCCTGAACAAATACTTGAGTTGACTTTTATCTTTATTTCTTTAAATATCTTTATTCTTATGGGTGGGCAGAACATGCATATATTTTATATAAACAAGCAAATACCATTTAGGATAGCAAATGCATCCTACATCTCACAGCAGAGGAGAAACTCATTTGACATACTATGAATATCCCAGACAGCACACAATGATAGGACAAGAATGAGGATCTGAAGCTGTCGATGCTCATCGTGACAGGACTTATCACAACCTCGTTTTTGTGTAATATGCTTTCAGGGGTGAGGTGAATAAACACCTACTCATTGTAGATAGGAAACCAATGACCAAAGTAAGGATGTCGCCAAATCCACCTTGGTTTTTTGGGGGTTACAAATGATTGCAGATGAGTTTTATCGGGAATATGGGCAAGGGTTTAGTTACAGGAGAAGAAAAGACTCAAAGACACCCTCAGGTGTGCCTCACCTCAGGAAAGCTAGAAAGCTGGAGTGGCCTCATAGCCTTCAGGCAGCTCAACAGATTGGAGACTGTTCTTTCTTGCTCCTTCCAGTTAGCCCATCTGAAATTTGTTTCTTCTAAGCAATTAGGTTGGTCTTGTTTCTTTGAGGCTTCTCAGCTGGTCTCTACTTTCAGGCTGATTGGCTTGTCTCCCTTTCTTTCAGACAGTTCTGTTGTCTGAGAGTCTTCTAGGCAACTTGGTTTACGTGTGACTAACCTCAGTCTTTACTGCTTATATATGCTTGGGGATGGAGTTGCTTAGTGAATCTGGTCAGTTTCAGGAACTTCCAGAAGCTATTTCGAATTGCTTAGTTCCTAAGTATAACGCTGGACCTTTCCTGCATGATAGAAGGCTTCATCTCTCATAAAAACATGTGGTTTTCCCTTGCTGTAAACATTCCTTTTTATACCCGATGTCTTAAGGAGTTTTCCTCCAAGAGGGAAGGTTTTCATCTTGGAAGAAACTGCTACAGGACACTTCTATAAGTAACTTAGAGTTTGGTGGCTTTGATTTACTTGACAGGACATTATGCTAAGATTCTTTATTCTGTCCACGCCATACAACTACACAATGAGGAGAAATTAGATGGAAAGAAAGTTGCCGAATGGGCAGTGGAAATGAGAGTTTCAATTATTTTTTAACAACTTGTTTACTAGCTCTCTAGCGTTAGTATTTTGGGGGATTATGAGGTTCTTCAATGATGGCTTCAGGCAAGAAAACACAGAAAGTTGATGAAGAGGATCAAAGATGCCCAGTACATGGGCAATATTCTCTTGTTCCAGAGTGTGATTACAACCTCTGAGTTTTATAGTTTCTAAACACAGGTGCAGGGCTCTCTGCTTGCTTGAGCACAGAAAGTGCCCTATTTGATTTAAAAAAAAAAATATGTGGCTCTCATTTTGAATGAGAGTCTTTAGCTCAACATGGTCATGTGTCTCATGCAAAAGGCACAGAAAATGACCGCCAAAGCACTTAGCAATAGAGAAAAGGGGTTAGTTATGCAAACGCTTTGTCTATTACTTTAGACAGGAGTGACTTTAAAGCTTTAAAAATGCAACTTACTCTGAACACTATAAAGAAGATAAAAGTGCCATTTTAGAAAGAAAATAATAGTTATTTACTGTAGAAGACTGATGTAAACACAACCATTCCCAGCAATAAAACATACAGAGTTTGAAACATATATTTAGTTTCCTTTGAAGAAATTCAGAATACTTTACATACCTCCATATATTTGTAGTCACTGCCCCAGTAAATTTGCCTGGTTATTTGAAATTGGTATTATTTCTATTTTACAGATGCCCAAGTGGAGGGGTTGAGTGCTTTTGAATACTGCTATAATTCAGAAGTCATGGTACATGTAGGAAAAATAATATGAGCTACTCAGTTGCATAGTGAATGCTCATATAAATAAATAAAAGACAGGGTACTAATATTTTCTTTTGTTAGCATCAATAAAGGGCTTTTACTTTTGATTAGTAGGGTAACAAAATGTGCTAGCAGGCAAATTAGAGTTTTTTTAGGAACAGATCACCCTGTTTGTAGGTAGCACAGGCCTTTTCTTTATCGTGGATTTTCTTTCTTCTCTATGAATAATTTGGGGTGTTCAGAGCTGTCCTGGCATGGTCACTGGATGCGTGTAGGCTTCACTGAAAACTAGCAAAGCCTCCCAAAGCTTACATCTGATTTCGAGCAGAGGAACTGTCTGAAGCACTGGTGAACTTCGAGATGGAAATTAACCACACATCTTTGGTTCCAGACCTTTCCTGCAGTGTTGGCTTTTTCTTGTTCTGACTGTCAGTCATGAAGAGAACCAGGAAACAGTTTGTTTCCTAGGACTCTACTCCCTGAGATTAAATGCATCTCTAAACCCCTACTGCCCACAACCTCTCCGCACACACATGCTTTCTCCTTTAGTCAATAATTCGTTTTATTGGTTACAGCATGAGTACACTATTTCAGCCCTTTCTACAGCCTGGCACAGCTGCTCATGTTGCCTATTGATTCCATATGTTAGCTCAAAATTGTATAATAGCCTCTTCTAATAGTTGCCTTTGGCTTTTCCTTTTCCTACTTGGAAAAGCAACCTGTGCCCCTGGCTTGGCATGCCAATAACCAGAAATGGATCCTAATTATATCAACCATTCATCACCAAATGGCTGTCACGTGTTTGAACAGCTGACTGTTTGTTTGTAGTTTATGTGGCTTTCTTTCTGCTCCAAGAGAAACAGTTGAGCAAAGCAATGTCATCTATGTCGATAAGAAAACTCAGCCTCCATGGAAGCCTGAGTGGCAATCCCAAGCAAATTACCGTTGTAGTTATTGAGTGAGAATTTAATGCTATCTTTGCTTTAGTGACCTGCATACTTCCCATTTTTCTCTCTCTTTCACTCCTGTTCCTTTTTTACTCTCCCTATATAAATTGTTTACTGAGCATAAAATTGCTCTCAGGAAGACAATGTGAATAGCAGCCAATAAGATCCATGTCTGAACAGTTTTCTGGAAGTTAAAAGTTGCTGCATGCGGCTAAAAAGTCTCATACCATCCAGAGGTGGTGCTTCTTATTGGAACGATCCAGAAGCTTGGAATCTAGATCACAGAGAGTTTTAGAAAGGGTTTCCTTCGAAGGCTCCAGCGGCCTCTGGATCATTGCAGTAACGGCGCTGAAACAAAAAGGCACAAAAGCCAAGCGAGCTCCGGAGGGTCTGTAGAGAAGATTGGGGCAGGAGGCTCTGGTAACCTATCAAAGCTTTCAAATGCACAAGTGGCCAAAGCACACACACCTTTCCCGGGAAGACCGCTATGCCCAAATGAAGGAGCACAAGCCAAATAGAGCTTTACAAGCAAGTGTGGAAATCTAGCCTGAGCTTGGCAAACTTTCAGTAGAGCAATCTTCGAACCCTGAGGTGTTTTCAGCCGCCTTCTACCTTTCCCTTTAGAATTTGACACACGTCCTCTGTCTGTGTGTATTTTGATTGACGTTATGTTATTTGGAAAATACCAAAACTTTTTCTGTTTTCAGGCTAATCCCTCCCTTCTTAAACATACTTGTTCTTTTTGTTTATGTATGTGTGTGCCCATGTAAGTTTAGGTGTCCCGTCTCCCTGCGTGTGCCCTTGGAGGCCAGCGGCCACTGTATCCTCTGGAACTGTAGTTACAGGTGGTTGTGAGCCACCATGTAGGTGTCGGAAACCTAGTTCCTCTAGAAGAGCAGCAATGACTCTTAACTGCTGAGCCATCTCTCCAGGTCCCTTATTCCCCTTCGGTTAATCTCTGTAGTGAGGACTGAAGTTAATCTCCTTATTACTTACAGCACCACTCTGGAAAAAATAAGAGAGAGAGAGAGAGAGAGAGAGAGAGAGAGAGAGAGAGAGATCTTTAAAAATTGTTACTAATTGGGGCTGGGGAAATGGCTGCTCTTCCAGTGGCCCTGAGTTCAATTCCCAGCAAGCACATGGTGGCTCCCAACCATATATAATGAGATCTGGTGCCCTCTTTTGGCATGCAGGCAGAACACTGTATAAATAATAAATAAATGAATCTTTTTGAAAAAATGTTACAGATTTTTATATGTTATAATGTAGGTATGTGCTTGTGTGCCTATCCAAAAGAGATAATGAATTAGGGCACACTGATCAAATGGTGCCAAAGACCCTGTATCCGGTGCAAACTGTCTTTAAGTCTGCTAAGGCAGGTAACAGCTGTAGCCCATCTTTGGGTAATACAGACAATACCCCAAAGTCATGTTTATTTTGTTGCTCTAAAGATTGTCTCACCAGTCTTTACCTTCTTGTGTAAATTGCCTCAACTTTGACCTTGGATACGAAAGTCCTCTCCCCTGACAGTTAACCTTCTGCACAAGTTGGCCGAGCGTGTCTCTGACCCACTGGCTGGCTCAGTTGACAGCTCCCACACACTCGCTGAAGACTCCCCCTTCTATGCCTTTCATTCCCCTACTCAGAATACTGTTCTCCACATGGAAATAAAAGCTACCCTAATTACCAAATGATGAACATTTTCTCCATAGAATGAAGCGGTGACAAGATAATCACCCGTGGGCAAAAATGCATGAGTTCCTGGTACATTGCTTAGCTGTGTCCATGCCCCTGAGTTCTCAAAGGCTAACTAACAGAGGCAGTGTAGTAACTGTAGGACCATTTTGTATTTCCATTTCTCCAAGCGAGTATTTACATCCTTCTTTGTCCTGCCACATCTCCTTCCTAAGTTTCCAGGAGTTTTTCTATTTCTATTTTCCTTGTCTATCACTGAGCACGCACTGACCAGCCCAGCGATAAAGAATAACAAAATGCTAATAATTGCAGGCTTGCAGTTTGAAGGCAGTGGAATGTTTCAAAATTGATGGGTGTCCAATGTCTACCTACCTTGGGAGTTGAAAAACTAGAAATTCTATCCACAAGGACATTGGAGGGTTCATTGCAAGGGACAGTCATTTTTGACCGAGCCAATATATTCGTGGTACGGACCTTGCTGCGTGCCTGACAAGTGTGTCAAGCTTCTAGAAAAAAAAAAAAAAAAGCCATCAAAGAGCTTTTACCATTAAAAAAAAATTAAACTTCAAGTATATTTTCCTAACTATATATTCAATTGAAAACATGCTGAACATTTCTCATCCGTTGTCCTCACTTCATACAGGTTTTCCATACGTCAGGTCACCACCGGACCCTGCTTTTTCAATCTTGGAGAGATTTGAATGAAGGATTTTATGAGACCATGTGGGGACCGTTTGACTCTCCTAGAGAAGGAAATTGAACATGAAGCCTCCACACACTCCCCTTCCACCATACCTTCCGAAGGCCACATACAGAGAGGGCTTGTGATCCTGAGCCAGCTCTGCTCAGCGCTGTGCATAGCCAGCTTCCATTAGGGCTCCTATTAACTTGAAAGAGAGCTCCAGGTGCACTCACAGTTTGCTGAAGAAATGGAAATTTGCAAATGCGATTATTTGCCGAGGCCGGTTTCACTCAACTCATGTGAATATGAAATGGAGAAAAGTCATGGGAACTCGTTCTTTCCCTCTCTTTTATAACTACTGACATAAAATTGAGCATAAACACCGCGATTCATATATAGGTGTGAGGACTATTTCTCTCCTTTTCATTTAAATGTTCTATTTAAATTTTCTTTCATATGATATATTTTTATCATCTTTTTCCCCTCACCCAACTGTTCCCAGATCTTCCCCTCCTCCCTACCTACTCAACTTCATTAAAAAAAGTTTAAAAAAAAATCAAAGACTGTTTCTTTTTATGATAAAACAATTTTATTTCTTCATCAACACAGACTTTAATAAAACTATAAATAAGTGTTTATAGGTGTGAAAATTGCTGTTTGGTTCCTTGGTAGCAGGATGCCTTTGAAGAATCAATGTTCATTCCATTACATAAAACAGAGATAGTGTTGGAATTGAGTGGGTGGAGCTCCAGGACATGTCCACCTATGACACTGGTTCTCAGATTTCCCAGTGCTGTGACCCGTTTGATACAGATCCTCCTGTTGTGAGCCTTCCTCCAAACCATAACCTTATCTTTATTGCTACTTTATAACTGTAATTTTGCTACCGAATCATAATGTAAAATCTGTGTTTTCCTCTGGTTTAAGAATACCCCTTGGAAAGGGTCATTCAGCTCCCAAATAGGTCAAGACCCTCAGGCTGAGAGCCACTGACCTACACAGCATGAGTACAGCTACCCTGGCTACCATGGTAACAGTTTAAACAGGTCTCTTACCTCATGAGATCAGAACTACCTACTGTTTTGTGGTTGTTTGTTTGTTTGTTTGTTTGTTTTCTTAGATCCAATCTTGTTTATCTGGGAGATATAACTTGGATTTGTGAAGGTCAAGGTTTCAGCAATGTCTGGGAACTTAAAAGTGAATGAGGAGCATGGCAACCCCAGACAAACAGGGTTGCAGCAGAACTAACCTTTCCTTCCTTCCTTCCTTCCTTCCTTCCTTCCTTCCTTCCTTCCTTCCTTCCTTCCTTCCTTCCTTCCTTTCCTTCCATCTCCCCCTCCTCCCCTCTCTTAACTGCCCAGTCTCTCCCCTGTCCTCCCCTTTCCCTTCCCTTTCTCCACTTCCTCTCTACCTTCCCTCTCCCTTCCTCTCCTCTCCTCCTTTGTCTCTGTTCCTTTCCCTATAACTGCTTCTTCCATGAGGCAACCAGTGTCCTAAGAAAGCTGCCAATTGCTTCATCAGGAAGGCTTCCTGCAGAAACTAAAAAAGCCAGCAAATGTGTTTGGAAAGCACCTTCCTAATTCACCCAGGACTTTTTGTCTTCTAGTAGTGGTGACTTCAGATTTCCAACCTGTTTTGTGTGGGTGTTTGTTTGTTTGTTTGTTTGTTTTTGTTTTTCCACTTTCTATGCTGTTTCTCCCTTCCCCTTGTGAAGGGAGCTAGTTTTGAATATGCAATAGGCTAATGACTCTCAAACTTGAGCCTGCATCAGAACCACATGGTGGACCAGTTAAAACATGCCTGGGCCTTACTCCAGGGTTTTTAACTAGGTAGATATAAAGCAGGATTTGGAATTTCCATTTTCAACCCACTTCCAGATGTTAGGGACTGAATTGTGTCCCTGTTCACTGCCCCCACAACTATGTCCTGAAGTCCTGACTGCTGATGTGACTGTGTTTGGAAAAGGACACTTCAAAGTTAAGTCATGGGATGAAATCCTACAGCAATGTGACTGGTATCCTTGTGCTAAAGGGAGGTTAAGACACAGGTACCCACAAAAAAAAAGACCATGAAATTGCCATCTTCAAGGCAAGGATAGAAGCTTTGGGTGGGGGGGACTTCCAGTCCCAGACCATAAAAACAAACTCCTGGCCCGCCCCAGCTGAGGGTGCTGTGAAGTCGCAGCCATACCTGACTAATGTGCTAGGGGATGCTTGCACTCCTCATCTTGGGACCACGTTGAGAACTTAAACAAGTGCAATTTGATCTCACCATCAAACCACCAAAACCTTGTCCACCTTTCTTCTCTATTCCTCAGTCCTTGTGAACAACCAGCCAGGACTAAGAAACTACCCTCTTAAAGTAAATCCATCCATCTACAGGACAAGGAGGGAAAGAGCCATCCTTGTAGGATGGTCAGTGCGATAGAGCTGTTTCTTTCTTAGTCATGGACCCCAGGCTTCCAGGGAGCCAGTGACATCTTTGTATCTGTAAAGGAGAATGACAATGTCTGTATGACTTTACAGCAGCTGTCTTGAGGGTTCAGGGTGACACATAGGTAAATTTTAAAGAAGTATAAAATGACAGACTATACAGCTTCTTGTGCTGCCATTGGAGAATCTGGCATCTATTGTGTGGACCCTGTGAATCTTACACCTTTTAGGTGTCTGTCCTCTCGTCCCCCATGGTTGTTCTACCTTAAAGGAAGGGCAGAACTCCATAAGCATCTTCCAGGGCTGGTGTGGCCCCGAGATTCTTAGACTATTTCCTTCTATTCTCCTGATGCCTTGGTCTTCAGGCTTGCCAGGTCTTTTTGTTCTCAGTAGCTAACATCATTTTCTTGCCTCAACTGTTACTCTTATTTCTTTCATCTCTCACTTTATGGGTTTCAGCTATTTTCCATCTATAAAACTTAAAAGGTATGAATATACTTTAAAAAGTAATGCAGAAAAATCCAAAATTGAGGATATTGCTATTAACTGAGTAAATATAACTTGCTATACACTGTAAGAAGATATTTCACTCACCAACTAATGACTTTCTTACAAATAAAATAACTTCTTTTGCTCATCCATTTATTTAGCATATCTACTTAATATATTGTGACAGAAAGCATTTTTTTGGTGAATGGGAGAAGTTAGAATTTGAATTTTACATCTAAGATAATACATTTTCTGATTTCAGACTGGAGAGATGAGATACTTGTAACTGGCTGCTGAGAGTAGAAAACTTGTTAAATACTGATGCTTAAGTAAATGAGATTAAATAGGCAAAGCAAAAGAAGGTTTTAGAGCAGGGGACCTAGTAGCATTTTCCTGCAATGTTTGTGGCACTGTAAAAACTTTCCTATCTCTAGGTCATGCAACACAAACAGTAAAGCCTACCCGATATTGTGAGATTTCCATCCCAGGAACATGCCCGTGTAGGGTCATCAGTAAGAACGCTGGTTTATCGTCTGGCTGCCGTTCACATGGCAGCCAGAACAATACGCATGGAATGCACACAAAAGATCTTACCACCATCTCTGTCCAGTCTTTTCAATGTCTTCCCACTGCTGCGGGATCTTGTTCAATCTGGGCGTTAAGCCTATTTGTCCACAGTCATTCTCCCAGCTCCTACTGTTTCTTCTTCTGATGGGATGTAAACAGTTATTTCCTTGCTTATGTGTTCTCCTGCCAGGAAAGCTCTTTTTTTCCCAGTTGTTGCCATGGCTGACTCACTCAGTCTTGAGGATTCAGATCAACTGTCACCTCTACAGACACTTCCTCTGTCATATTAAGGTATTTTTTTTCTTTATAGGTTCATAGCATCTGCTTTTGCCTATTTCCTCTCTTTACTTATTTACTTACCAGTTTCCCCAATAGGCTGCAAGCCACCAAGAAAACAGCTATTAAATTATGGAGATCTGTTCCTAGAGAGGGCAGCCATTCAGTCACATATGTGCAGGATAAGGGCAGGATGCCCATTACTCTTCAAGAAGTTACTTCTCGTTAGCTGTGTAGATTATCCCCTTGCTTCCAACTTGGTTTTGAGTTTCTTTTTCTTTACTCAAACCAGCTCAATACAACAAATATAGGCTCTATCCCACATTTTCATTAAATCTCATTTTTACTGTGTTACAATTTGCACATAGAACCTCCTGGCATCTCTCGTCTAACTAATATTTCCAGTGTGTAACCTCCCAAAGAGGATTGGTGGTTGAGAAGTTAGGTTTGGTGCTGACATTGAAGGTCCAATCCTTTCACACCAGGCCAGCCATACCACTCAGTTAGTCTTGGTGTTTTTCTTGGTAAAGGGATGACATGGTGTCTGAAGGAAAGGTGGCATTTTGGAGTGCTTCTTTGAGCATACAGGAGCACATGACGGGCGTTGAGTCTATTACACTTCAGGCTTAAGCCCCTCCCACCATTGACTTTTCCTTACATGGCTCCCTTGATATGGGCTTGCAAGGACCTGCTGTTGCTCTAGCCCTGCCCCAATGCCAGAGAAGTAACAGCTTCCATGTATTTTTCTAAATTCTACCCATGTTCCCTTTTGCCCAGTCTAAGGCTCAGTGTGCACACAGTGATCTGCCCAGAAGGATGGCAACAGCAGTTTGGTTAGTGGGAAGTGCAGAGTGCTCCTGCTCATAATTTCTGGAACCTCTAGGAATCTTCACAGATCCTGTCTTGTTGTGTGTCTCACTTCCCATGATTTCAAGCTGTAAAATTGTTATTCAGGAGCTAAGTTAATGACTTAAGGTCATGTTTCTAGCCCACGTTTCTCTTAAAAATATAAATAGATTCACCACCTACTTATAAACTTTCTGTGGCTAAAAAAACAAACACACAAGCTAGAATGTACTAGAAAGCTGAAAAAGCTCAGATCTAATTCCCAAGAACAGTCTATAGATAGCTTTCAGGGCTGTGCAAACTTTTAGCATTGAGGCATGGCATTACTGTCTATGAAATTCACACCTGAAAACTATGCAATCCAGTTACCAAAAGAAAAAAAAATCACAAAATGATCTTATGATATTTTAAGTAAGTTTATAAGTTTTTTGACCTGTGCATTTTTGCCTTCCAATTTTTATTACTATATACCATTAAATTTTCATATATATGTATTTTGATTATAGTACTGTTTAGGCACATTATGCACAAGCACCAAGCTCCAGCATTGATGCTAGGGTACACAGAGGCCATAGAGTAGACTGCCTTGGCTTAATAGTATCCTGGGATGTCATCATTACCTTGCTGCTCTGCCTTTTGTGGGGATAACAGGCATTGGAACTCGATAAAGAACTTATAAAAAGAAAAGGTTGACTTTGGCTCCCAGTTGGGGAACTGTTCTATGAACCATTGTCTTCATTACTTCAGATCATAGATAGTGGCAAAGGAGAGCAGAGACAATGCCTCATTGCATGGTGAGGAAAGTGAAGAGAAAACGGAGACTGGGCTCCACCTGCCCCCTTAATGGGCACATCCCAGTAACATTAAAACATTTCAGTGGACCCCACCTCTTAAGAGTTCTATCACTTCTCACTAGACCTAAGGAGTAGACACTGTAACTAAACCATGGCTCCTTTTGAATTCCATAGTCAGGCCATTTGACTGCATTCTCATTTTAGTTCTTTAAAATTCTGAGCTGTCCATATGAGTGAGTATATATTCACTCATATAGACATATAATATAGGATAAACCTACTAAAATCTGTACACCTAAAGAAACTAATCAAGAGGAAGGACTCTTGCTAAAATGCTCAATTCCTATCCAGAAAGGCAAAGAGGCTGGACATCAGAAGAAGGAGAAAAGAGGGAACAAATCAGGAGCCTGACACAGAGGACCTCTGAAAAGCTCTGCCCTACAGACTATCAATGCAGATGCTGAGACTTATGAGCAACCTTTGGGCTGAGTGCAGAGAATCTTATAAAAGAAGTAGGAAACAGTAAGATCTGGAGAGGACAGGAACTCCACAAGGAGAGCAACAGAACCAAAAATCTGAGCACAGGGGTCTTTCCTGACACTGATACTCCAACCAAGGACTATGCCTGGAGATAACCTAAGACCCCTGCACAGATGTAGCCCATGGCAGTTCAGTATCCAAGTGGGTTCCATTGAAATAGGAACAGGGACTGTCTCTGACATGAACTGATTGGCCTGCTCTTTAATGACCTCCCCCTGAGGGGGAAGCAGCATTACCAGGCCACAGAAGAAGACAATGCAGCCACTCCTGATGAGACCTAATTGACTAGGATCAGAAGGAAGGAAAAGAAGACCTCCCCTATTAGTGGACTTGGGGAGGGGCATGCATGCAGAGGGTGGAGGAAAGAAAGGATTGGGATGGGAGGAGGGAGGGAACCATAGGGGGGATACAAAGGGAATAAAGTATAATTAATAAAGAAGAAAATGTAAAAATAAATAAATAAATAAATTCTGAGCTGTATCAGATTTTAGAAAAGAATATCACAATCTAAAAATAAACTACTTTTCCTCCTTGTATAAAGAGGTCAATTATGGAATTGATCATTGTGGTTAGTTTTTGTCGATTTGGCACAAATTAGAGTATCCTCAAGAGAGGGAACTTCAGCTGAGGTACTGACTCCATTGGATTGGCTTATGGGTATGATTGTAGGATATTTTCTTGATTAATGATTGGGATGGGATGGCCAAAGTTGTCCTGGGTGCTGTAAGAAAGAAAGGCAGTAGGGGGTGTTCTTCCTTTCATGGCTTTTGCTTCAAACTCCTGCTGAGTTCCTGCCTTGGCTTTCTTCAGTTATACCCTTTTCTCTCCAAACCACTTTTAAAGTGCTTTATCACAGCAACACAGGAGAAAACTAGAGCAATCAAAATGAAATAATCTCAGAAAAGATTGCTAAGAAGTGTGAACGGCTAAGATTGGGAAATCTCAATGTGACTTTGGTCCCTCAGAAGTGGGTTTAGTACACTAAATTGTTTCTCCTTTTTTTTTTTAAGTTCAGCATTTCTTGTTGTGTAGCTAACAAAAATCTCCTTGATAATGAAACAGAAAAAAAAAAAGAAGAAGATAATGAAACAGTTGGCTTTGCTCCAAGTGGTGATGTTTGATATGTCTTTCTTCTGGTGCCTTGAGAAATATACTCATGAAGCCAGTCACTGGTATTTTAAAAGCTTTGTGCTTAGAAAGTTCTCACTTGTCAGAGTCCTTAGCAAATATATCCATACACCAAGAGACTCCATGAATGGCTTTCTGTGGTGATGTTCTTCTAAGAACAAATTGCTACAAGCAGAGCTGAGAGAAGCCATTTTGAGTCAGCCAGCTTGGAGAGGAGTTTGGGCCAGAACAGCTAAGTTAAACGAGGAAAGAGTTCAGAAAGAGCAAGAAAGGGTGAACTTATTCAGAAGTAAATCTATGAGGCTGAAAAGATTCTTGGCTAGATTAGATTGTATGGAAGTTAGAAGCTTCCAGGACTAGGTTAATAGACAGAAGCAGTAAGCCTCCAAGACAACAATTACAACCGGCAAATAAAAGTTATTTATACACTGTAGATGGCATTTGATAAGATGGTTGTTGTCAAAAATATTAAATATTTTAATACATGAGTATGAGGAGAGTTTTAACATCTTCCAGTGCCATCTTTATCTTCATTCCTGATACTTAAATTTCATAACTAGGTTGTCTTCCAGAATCCAAACAAGCTAAATAATATAACATTCTTATGAAAGTGTCTTTTTCACATGAAAAAGCAATATGAATAAAGTTATGGAATGCTGAATTTACTATCTTCACATATTAACACAAAATTAATGAAATCTAATTATAACATTTCCCCTGGAGGACGTAAGATGTAGCTGAATGGTACTTGCCTGGCACATCCAAGGCCCTGAGTACAGTCCCCAGCACCACAATTAGAAACAAAAACAAACTGAAAGAGAGAAGACTTCTAGAATTGAGGCGAATATTACAGGCTATTAATGTGTTGGTGGCAACTTTGAAATCAAAGCAAACAAATTGAAGAGGTTCCAGAAAAATGGCTCCTGAGACTCCCCTCCTTTGATGTGTGTCTTAACCTTCACTACATTTTTTTTTTCTCTCTGGCAAAAGCAGTATCTGCCCATAAAAATGCAGAGGACATAGACAGACCATAGAGCCTAAGGAAGAACCCAATACACACCTGCCTAGCATAAAAATGACTCCCAATGGCTAATGCTCTACCCATAGATCAGAGTATCTCTGAACCATCATTAAAGAAGCTTTTCCTTGCAGCAGATGGCAATTATCACTGAGATTCCCAACTCAACTGGTCCAGATGGAGAGAATAAGAGATTGTGGAATACTCAGCCCTAAATGATACCTTCATATCACACCCTAGCCCTGAACTTTAGGGATATTTTCAGAAGAGGGGACAGAAAGACTGTAAGAGCCAGAGGCAGCTGGCAAGGAAACAACATTTTTAAATATTATGTGGCAGAAACAGATATATATGGCACAAACACATAAGAACTTATAGACGTACAAAATCCCAACACAGTGTGGGGAATGTAGGAATAAAATCTCACCTCTAGTCAAGGAACTGTCATTATTTGGTAGCTGCAGAAACAGGGAGAATCAGTTTTCTTTAAGAAAGTGACCCTGGTGCCTTCACACTAGAACAGGTCCCCAAGGACAGGGCTCAAGTCCCAAAGATAGTTGGGCAAATACACTCTGTACTCCACAGGGAAAGAAGGAAAAAAGTCTCAAATTTCAGTGGGAAGACAAAAGAGGGTGGACAAAGGATCTGGTGATAAAGGATGAATGTTCAACATACATTGCATGGAATTCTTAAGAAAGCAATAAAAACATTGTTAAAATACAGAGGATTCTGTTGGGTAAATGTTAGTCACTCACCATGAACTTGTTGAATCTGGTTCTGATGAATATGATTCTCGAGTTTGAAATTTTAACTATTAAGGAAATAAAAGATCAATAAGTTATCTCCTTGGTAAGTCCACATTTTTTTTTATTCATGACTTTAAAAAAATCATTTACTAGCTTCTCTGTGGCAGGATCTATGCCCTTGTAACAGCGTGGTCTGATGCTTTGTATGTGATTGCTAATTATTTCCCCCACTGAGGTCTGCTTGCTGTTTTTTTCCAGCAGACACTCACATACCCCAAATGATATTGTGAATCTTGCCCCCCTGTTTGACCAATAAAATGCTGACACATCTGGGCAGGGCGAATGGAGTAGCTATGGCCAAAGTTTATGGGTGTGATGATACAGGAGGATCATGGGAAAGAGACAGATACAGGGGGAAGAAGAAAGAAAGAAGACACTGCCATGAGTTGGGGTAGGAGAAGCACAGAGCATATCAACATGGACGAAGGAAATTAGCCCAAATGAAGAACATTATCAAGTATTTTGGAATTATGGATGGGAGGTAGCTCATATAGAAATGATCAAAGCAGATGGCCTGGGATGGGAGCTTAGAAGTGATAAGGATAGTTTAGAGGGTTAATATCTGCCATGTCCATGTGAAATAAGGCTGTTCTAAAATCTATCAATGTGTGTCTCCTTTATTGATTGTGATAGTGGGTTAGATAATATCACCGTAATACTTATAGGGCAAATAATCAACATTATTGGCCTGATACCCTTCATTTTCTGCAACATATTGGCACTGAACAAGAGTCCAGTTCTCACCCTCAACTAAAGACAAACACACAAGACTGTTCTTTTTCTAGACTGTAATCAATTTACTGTTATGGCATTGCTCTTCTTCCTATCCAGAGGTGGAGTTCATTGCCAGGCCTCTTAAATAGAGCTCTGATAGGTAGAGTATAGGCCAAGTGTCAAGATGAAACTTCCAAGGTCAGACCTTAGGCTTAGTGCTATGGTTTGAATGGATCCTTCAGATTTTCTGTGTAGAAAATATATATCAAATGCTACATTAATGCTATGAAAACCAGGAACTTGTGGGCGTTTGAGTCATGGTGGCTCTATCCTCAAAAAATGGGCTAATCTACTCATAGATTAATAAACTAATAGATTAATCAGTTATCATGTGTTGGTTTCATTATTAAAAAGGCAACATCTCTGCCAAGACTGTCCTGTCTTGCCTTATCATTTTTCTCTGTTATGTTATGCGTGTCATGTTCTACAATAACAAGGTCTACTAGAATCCAAGTGATTGTTGATATCATGCCCTTAACCTACTCCAGAGCTTTACGGAGTAACTCTATATTTTTTATAAATTATCCAGTCTTAGGTGCTTTGTTCTCACAACAAAAGCCAGACCTCAACACTTAGAAAATAATCATCCTTATAGTTTTTTTCCCCCTCTTTAATCTCTTAGATTGTTACCCTGCATCCCCCATGTAAATGTAGACCAGTCTAGTCACTTGGAGAACAAGAAGCCATATGGCTAGAAACCAATTACCATAACCATAAATGGGTACCAGTTGAAAAGCAAGTGAGTAAAGCCTTTTGAATTTCCTAGCTCAGCTGACCATTAAGATACTATATCTAATCGCAAATGTGCAGACTGTCAAACCAGCAAAAATAAAAATAAAAAAAAAGCTTCTTAATCCATAGATGGTGAAACCAACCAACCAACCAACCAACCAACCAACCAAAAAAAGAACTGTTGTACCTAATTGGGGCTTAGGATGGCTTACTATAATGTACTGTAACAGATTCTAACAGATTCTTTCACTTAACATAGTCACTTCAAAGTCAAACCAGCCTGGTGTAAAACTCTAAATCCTTTGCTCAATATTTAGTAATTTTCATTGTTTCTACAGTTCTGCTTGATAGTATATCTGAGCACTTCTCTCTCTCTCTCTCTCTCTCTCTCTCTCACACACACACACACACACACACATACACACTGCTAAATACATGTTTGTACATGTGGCAGAAAGTGATTATACTTTAACTTGCATCATATAAGACTTGGTTAATTTAGCAAATCTGGTTGGGTTTTACTGTAAAGAAAAATTGTTGTTTCACGGTTGAGAGTAACAAGCTTTGTCTTTGGTAGATGCTTCCAGTTCCCCTACCTATTTGGTACCCACCAAGTGTCCATTTATGAAGTGCAGTAGCAGCAGGGTGTATGCGGACTTTTAAAACACATTCTCACAGTGGTATTCACTTTCCCTAAAAGGTAAAATCCATTTACATTCTTTATTTAGCTGAATAGGAGTGAGTCATTTGCTTAGTGGATAATTGTAACCTGATTTACAGTAAGTGAACTAAGTAATTTTAAATCTGCAGGATACTACAGAATACTTGTTAGAGTTCTTGGGAAAGCAACCAGCATTAGGTCTGTTGGCGACATAGGATGGAAATTTCCAATTAGTCAATCTATCAGGAAGGTTTCTTATTAAGCATCATTCTTACAGCTTGGCCTGGGTGTCAACATTCTGCAGGCATTTTGCAGTGTTCCACCAAGGTTGCAGGCAACCCTGGTCGGCTTCATGCTGTTAGTCCACTTTGTTAAATAGAAGTTGATTTTATATTTAGCTGTGCATGGAGTGTTCAGACGAAACAAATCGCCTCTCTAGGCTCAGCAAGATGAATAGTGGCTGTTGAAAGCTAGGAAGGAGCTGGATGCAAGATTAATATGCAGTCCCAAGTTCCACTTCGCACAATTTTTATTGATTATGTGGAAAAAAGTACTAAAATTCATGATTTCTTAGGTGAGTTAGATTGAAACCCTTGCATAGCTATAGTAGATGTAATTTCTCTGAAATGTCCCATTTGTCTACAAATATAGCCTTTCATGGGGTGGGGGGGAGTGGAACGTGCATTGAATTCCATGATGAAAGCAAAGTCTTTCTGATGTAACTCTCTTCCACAAATATATCTGGGTTCCCAGACTAGCCTCTTTGCTCTTTAGTCCTTGCCAAACCTCCTCCTTGGAAGAATTTTGTAAATGCCCTTCCTGCTGTGGTCCAAATACCAGGACTTATTTGGTGTTTGTTTTTCCATTCTCATAAACCACAAAAGATTGAATGTTGATGTGTCTTAGCATTAGGATTGTTCTACTAACATTTGAATGGCATTCCAGATAATTTGATACAGCATTCCCTCATCTGTCCGGCTCAGGAAGAGAGAATGGCTATTAAAACCTTGCCTTCTGTGTTTGCCTTTTCTAATGTGAAGCCTAGATTTTGACAGAATGAGAGGAAGGAATTGATGTCATTTAGTCTGGGCCATATAATCTACTTTAACTGTTCAATAATTCTAGCAAATAGAACACACATTCACAAACATCTTTTAGATAGTGTACTTGGATATTTACTTTTCTATCGAGACCCATTATTTCAGTAAAGTTTTGATTTCAGTTAGAATATTGAAATAACATTTGACAAGGGTCGACATGTATTATTAATCAAGACGACATTTCTCAAAGCTTTGATGCTTCCATACAGAGTCAAACCCATTAAAATACACGTTTGGCTTTTTGATTCCTCAGGTAAATAAATTTGGGAACAAATGTGGCAATTAGGATTCACCTATAATGTATATAATGTATATAATTGCAGGATCAAAATTGAAACTCAGATCGTCTCTGCTCAGAGTCTAACCAAAGCATATGACTTTTTAGAAGTATGAGATGAGATTCCTCACTTCCCCTCATGTATTTTTAAATGATCTCTAGCTGACTTCTCGTACCTAACACTAGGGAAATGCTGTGGAATTAGGTACACACTAATGGCTGAATTATTTAGGGAACACAGAAAAAAAAATAAAGCCTGTTCATACTCTGAGTTTCTGAATATATCTGAGTTGGAGAACACTGATCCTTAGTGAACAGAGGAAGCCCTGAGTGAGGAAGCTTGGAACAAATGTGTACATGACACACACATGGCCACACTCAGGGCTTTAAGGCCTTAGACTTTTGGAAATTGGCAAAGCCATTCTCCGCACATGGGTCAGACTCAGAGAGATGGCAAAGTCTTCCTGGGGGTGCAATTGTGAGCAATTGGCTAGTGTGTAGAAAAGCTAGCAACTGAAGCTTCCTCCTTATCTTCCTGGATGCTGCCAGCCTGAGAGTGCAGGACTACAGAGACCTCCTGCTGAGACCAGACAGCCCCCGACCCCCATGTCCCATATAAAACAAACACTTGACCATCCCCAATTGTGGGTAGTTGGTAACATTTTATCCGAGTTTGCACACCTCAGCTGAGCCCAATTTTCTGTCTGTATGTCTATATGTCTGTCCTTCCTTCTTTTCCTCACCAGCACCCTGCTGGTTGGGTCTGTGTAAGCTGCAGATGCAGAAGTCCACCTGCATTTGGAGAAACTGTTGGATGGCTGTCCACCATCTTCTCTCACCTTTGCTTTTGGAAGGTGTTCAGTGCTGCCCTGTGTGTGAATTAGATCCCTTCAATGCTAAAGAGAAACAGCAGCTGAGGGTGCAGCTCCTTAGAACAATATGGTGCTGCTCCAGGACTCTGGGCTGAGATGACCAGAGGCATGGCTCTCAGCAGGGGCCAGCCTGAGCTTGGGAACAACAGAGAGACGAACAGATGAAGCATATTCTAAGACTGAGCATGCCCCTCTGACTGTACCACAGACATTCAGGGCAGGGTTGATTTGGGGGTCCCCTCTCCTTCATGCCTCCACCCTCCCTTGGCTTTCTGCTCTTTGCATTCATATTTTAAAGCAAGGGCCTTGCATTTTGAGTGCTCTAATGTGTGGAAGTGTTAGAGGAAATTCTCTGACTCATCTCTATTGGAAATCTGAATATTTAGTTGGTTTAATGGCCTCTTAATTCCGTATTAGCGAATCTTATTATTTAGAAGTGATAATGAAATAGGACTTCTTGTTAAATTTGTGATGCTGTTGGGTGATTGTGTCACGTCATCTCTTTTCAGTGGTATCTTACACAAGTTTAGAATTTAATTCTTGTGCATGAGTTGACCACGCAGCCTCCTTCCCGCTCTCTACATCAAGTGCTGCTTCAGAACTGAGTTACATTTGCGGAGGATTTCCATTTGGCTGTTACTGGCCAAGGTACAAATCATCAAAGGGCCTTCATCTTCCCTATATTGTCTCCATGGTAGGTAATCGCTTGTTCATGAGTGATTATTCATATGGTCCACTCTTTATATGGCTGAAAGATGGATTGTTATTTGTTTGGGCCTATGTTTCTATAAATGAAAAGATACTTGTGTCAATATCACAGATGCATGTTTGTTACAGTTACAGTTGTGTTACAGCACAATTATAAAATGGACACATGATATCAGCCCAAGGAGAGATTCACCTGTCCCAAAATCCATTTCAGTGTAGCCAGCTTTTGGAAATCTCTATTCACAGGGCCAGGTTGATGTGCTTGTTAAAATATTCTTTTGCTATTCCACATAGCTAAGATTATAGATTTTAGATTCCCATGTAATCATAGACCTATAGTAATCTTATGACCCAAAAGTAAAATATGCCTTAACCATGTGTTTTATAACATGCTTAATTAATTTGAACTCACCACAACATTTGAAACAACAAAAACCCACAAAAGATCAATAGAAAATTCCTTGACATATAAGTTCTATATTATGTCCCACAACAAGAGAATCTCAGTCCACTAAAGTCATTGCTTTTCATTTCTATCTTTTCATGTTACTTTTTTGATTACAGTATTGAAGTGAGGAAAACTGTTACAGAAAATAAAAAATAAATATGAAATTTTGTAAGGGAAATGATGCATTTTAAAAATACCATGATGTTGAATATTGGGAAAATTTGTCCTACATTCTCTGACTCTGGTTTGGAGAACCCTGTTACTTAAAAGGCAGATTTGAATCTCATTTATTTGCCTGATGACTAAAGGCATGCAAACTTGAATACACACACATATACACACATGCATGGACCAAACCTCAACCCTCTTCTGCTACATAAAATTTAGCAGCCATTAAACAAATAATTGCTTTATTTTAGAATCTAGTTCTAATTGTACATTAGTCACACACTCTCCCTTGACCCCAGTTTTCAGTGTTAAAAAATCGCTGTCCTAAAAAGCTTACTTTATGCATTCTATAATTACACAGTTCCCAGAAGAAGGGAATCTTTATATTCTGGTTGCTTTTAGAAAAAGAAAAAAAAGTGGATTATATAAATATGTGTGTGTTATAGATATGCAAAAATTTATATGTGTGAAGCTACATGATTCTATTTCACAAAAATTTTTGCAATAATAATCCAAAAATCATGAGGGAGATGAGAGAATATGGGTGATGCTGGGGAAACGAAGCTAGAGAATGGAAAACAATAGGTACAAATTTCTATGAGTTTCCTCAGGCATCCATAGCAGCTGCTTAATGATACATGTATCATTATATCCTGGAGTAGTTGCAGGGCAGAAACAGACTTGATTACACTACAGACAATTGTTTCACAATAATTCCAGGCCATTTTTCATTAGCTCTCTCCCCTCACAGCAAAACAAGGGGTAATTTTTTTTAAGGAACATAACATAACAGAAGAAAACACAATACCCTTATCCCACATCAAGGTTGTCCAGCAGTGAAAGATTTTTAATAATTCATCATGTGAAACATTTTAGGCAAAATGCTAAATTTCTCAACTATGACAACAAAAGATGAGTGGGAGGGAAGAAAACAGCTTAACTTGATTTGATAAAAGAAAAAAAAACATTCAGCTAAATAAAAGAAACTGCAGGCCCACTTTTCATGACTGCACCATTCATTGTTTTTATTGCTCTGCTTTGTCTGACAGGCCTCGTCAGAAGTAATGGGGGTAAGAAGGGGTTTATGTGAAGCAAATGGGTTGAGAAGCTAGTCTCTCATAATAAGATGCATAGATGGTATCTTCTGGTCATCACGTATGTACCTTTACCTGCTCACTGAAACCTGAAGCCCACCCTTTCCCTACCCAGCATTGTAAACTTTTCTTCTAAGGGAGACTTTTGGTAAATGAGAATGTCATTAGGGTTTTGTCACTTGCTTTCTTTGAGCATGCAATTGATAGGAAAGGTAATAACAGTTGTTAGAGGCCGACAGCTACCAGTTGAGAGCTTGAAGTTGGACCATGGAGCTTGAGACAAGGCTGAGCTAATAGAGCTCGTCTCTTGAAAAAGAACATCCCATTGGCATCAGTTCTGATACTTTATTAGCTCGTGTGATCACCAAAACCATCCTGTGAAGAAGTGCCACTGTAATTTCTTATAACGCACTCCATCCCTACCCGTATCAGTGAATCCTGTGGATAGCCCCTCTCACCAAAGCCTGCCAAGGTGCAAGGGAGGTTTCAGAACTCTGTTTGAAATGCACCCAAGAAAACGAAATACAGAAGACAGGGAGGAGGGAGATCCTTTATATGAGATAGTGGGAAAATGCACTGTCATCTTGTTATGGGTAAATTTCATTAATGCATTTGATCACAAGGTCTATCTCGGAAGTTTGTTGCGAAGTGTAGTTTCAGAATAATGTTGAGGTTAACTGTATAAATGCAAATTCAACAGCTCAAACGGGTTGGACTTGCTGTGATGTTTACCAGGGAAAACTCATAGTGGCGATACTACCTTGACTTGATGTCTATATTCACAAGTGATGGGAATCTGACCATTAGTTAAGCAGGGAAAAGTGAGAGGCGCTTGTTTCTTTTCCATGCCAGCTCCTAGATCCTACATATCACTAGTAGTTCCCATCTTGTGCCAGACCCTGTAGCTCTCTGCTCAATTCCTCTTTCCAGAATAACATAGCATACATTCACTAGAAAGATGGAGAGCGTCCGACAACCGGTTTAGAAAATTTGGAGTCTAATTGCATAATACTATGGCAGCTAGTGCATGCAGTTTTCAGTACAGAAACTTTGGGGCTTTAACATGCATTCGTACACGTGTGTGGAACCTTCACTATTTGGCATTTCAAAACTATGCAGAGTGGATAAAGCAGGAAACGTTTGCACTTTGAAGGTCAATGTTGCCTGAAAGATTTTCCATCTGGAGCTTGACTGCTCCTTCCCACAGAGATATGTTTCCTCTAACCACTGAGTCATTGGTCAGTGCTTTTGATTTCATGCTTCTCCCATGGAGCTTCAGCCCTGTACTCTTCATTATTCTCAAAGGCGTCCCTGACAATGGTGTCCTCCCATCATGCTCTGTTTTCTTTGACTTCTTCCTGTCATGCGGTGCCCATGTTTTGTACCTGCTGAAATTGTGCTGTGTTTTTTGCCTAACGTTCTCAGGTTTTCTTGGAGATATTGATCAGCTGCTTTACATATTTATGATGCATAGTTTGTGACAAAGCAACACAAGAAACAGACAGAGATAAATAAACAGAAGTGATTTTGGAAATAGCATAACAAGGCAGTGAGATTCCATGAATCATAGTCAACTGTGGCCAAACCCAATGAGATTGATGCAAGAGGAAGATTTTATTGTTGAAATGAGGAGATTTAGAGAAGATATTTTGAAATAATAGTCTTTTCTACCCAGAAGGATAAATAGATTAATTAGATCGTAGGTGGACAGACATCCTTGAGGAATTACTGCTTACTGTCATACCCTTTGTGCTTCTGATGGAGTCTTTTATGACACGTTGTCTCTGTCAGACACACATCCAGGAGATCCTCTGCCTAATTTATTATGATTTCTTGTTAGGTCTTGACTAGAGTGACTGTTCCGACTCACAGTTTCCGAAGGCTTGTGTAGATTTCCTGCTTGGTTTTCTCTAGCTCATGGTATTCTCCATGAAAAACAAAACAACACAACACAACACAACATAGCCACATCTGATCAAGCTGGTGAAAGATGGATATAAAGATGGCAACTCTACAGTTAGGGCAGCTTGGTTTCCTGCAACAATTTTAATCTTTGTCGTTCACAGAGAACTATCTTTTATGGGTTGCTTTCCTCAGCAGTAATGCAAATTTTTAATTGTTTTCTTTAAAAATTTTAGGGTTTTGTTTTTATGTTTTTAAAATTTCATATGTAAGTACACTGGGTTCATCATTCCCACTTCTCTCTCTTCCCCCTCAAACCCTCTCTCCTCCACTTCTTCTGGGACTCATGGCTTCTTTTTTAATTATTTATCTCTCTCTCTCTCTCTCTCTCTCTCTCTCTCCCTCACTCTCTTACACACACACACACACACACACAGACAGACAGACACCATAATAATAATAAACCTATTTTATTCTCTCATGAAAGCTTTGCAATTTTATTTGAGATTTCTTAATAAGTCTTTTTGTGTTTTCATATCTTTTATTTATTATTTATTACAATTAATTCACTTTTTATCCATGCTATAGCTCCCTCCCTTGTCTCTTCCCAATCCCTCCCTCCATCCTTCTTCTCCTCCCATGCTACTCTCCCAATCCATTTATAAGGGAGGTTCTCCTCCGCTTCTCTCTCACCCTAGCCTATCTGGTCTCATCAGGACTAGCTGTCTCCTCTTCCTTTGTGGCTTGGCAAGGCTGCACTCCTCAGGAGGAGGTGATCCAAGAGCCAGCCCATGAGTTCATGTCAGAGACAGACCCTGCTCCCCTTACTGGAGAAACCACAAGGAGACCGAGCTGCCTATGGGCTTCATCTGAGCAGGGGATCTAGGTCCTCTCTATGCATGGTCCTTGGTTAATGCATCAGTTTCTGCAGGTCCCCCTGGGTCCAGATTTTTTTTTTTTTGGCTCTGTTTCTCTCCATGTGGGACTCCTGTCCCCTCCAGGTCTTTCTATCTCACCCTTCTTTCATAAGATTCCCTGCACTCTGCCCAAACTTGGACTATGAGTCTCAGCATCTGCTTCAATACCCTGCTGGTATTGAAGCGTCTTTCAGAGGTCCTTTGTGGTAGGTTCCCGCCCCATTCCCTGTCTTCTGCTTCCCATGTCTATCCCATTTGTCCTTCTTAATGAGGATTATACATCTTCCCTAAGGTCCTCCTTGTTGTTTAGCTTCTTTAAGACTATACATTTTAGTATGTTTATTCTATATTACATGTCTAATATCCACTTATAAGTGAGTACATACCATGTGTGTCTTTCTGCTTCTGGGTTACCTTACTCAGGAAGATATTTATTTCTCAAGATTTCTAGTAGAAATTACTTCATATCATTTATATCTGCTCTTAAAAAGAATAACCTTTTCTAGTGTTCATATTAGTCAAGCTAGGAATGGTAGCACACACATATTGTAATTCTTACAGGTAGAGGCAGAGTTTGTTCAAGGCCAACCTTAGTTACAGAACACATTCCAGGCCAGCCTGGGTTACATGAGACTGTTTTTTAAAAAGCAGACAAGAAATTAATTTTCTTTTTGGAAATATTTAAGTTCAATATTCAAATACATTTCTTTCCCTTCTTTCATATAACCTACTATATTGACCCAATTGATGAACTATGTGATTAATATTAAGAGTTTCAAAGCCAGGTTTGGTGATGCCCACCTGCAGTCTAGGATTTGGGACACTGAAGCAGCTGGAGAGTATCAAGAGTTCAAGGCTAACCTGAGATGCATTAAAAAGCACCAGGCCAGCCAGGGCTCCATAGCAAGAACCTATTTCAACACTCAATAAGTAAAACAGAAAAAGAAAGAGTTTCTAGAATACAAAGAGGAAAATAACCTGAAAATGAGGCCATAGCTCACATGAGCAAGTCTTCTCAGACACAGTCTAGAAGGCTGATGCATGGTCTGACTCTTATGAGGGACTGTGGGTCATAATTAATACTCTAAGTAAAACAAAACAAAACAAAACAAAAAAAAACACCTACACACATCCCTCTAACAGAAACAGCATGGTTACAAGATCAAAGCCCACCCACTCCTACCTTTAATGGCTAGCCTACAGGGGCAATAGACAGGACAGACTCTTACAGCATGAACTGATGCCAAATGGAAAATACAAGGAGAAAGATATGTCAGTTTCAGGGTCATGAAAATTTACTAGAAAGATGTCATTTATGTATCTATGTATATACTCATATAGAGAGATTTGCACTTTCATTCACACAGAAACTCCTGAGAAATGCATCATTAGTCAATTTTGTGGTTGTGTGAACGTCACAATATTTACTGCCAAAAACAAAGGCTGCAGCAGCATCAGGTGATGCAATCATATGTGAATGTGACCCAACATCATATGCAATATACCATATACCACAACTGGCAGGCTGAGGCAGAGGGATTACTCTGAGTTTGAGGCCAGCATGGGCTAGCTTTGGGTTGTAGGTAAGTTTGGACTAAACAATGAACCTCTGTCAAATAAACAAACAACAACAAAAACCTTGGTGCTCAGCATATACATCCCTTTATAGACTTCTCATATCTTTGTGTTAGAAACATTAAAAATACTCAGTTTTCAAACATCCCATGCAATATTTGTAGCATAGTGACACAACACTGAAGTCTTTTATACTAGCTACTTTTCCTGTTGCTGAGGTAAAATATCCTGACAGAACAAGCTTAAGAAAGGAGGAGGTTATTTTGGCTTTCCAGTTTCAGGGATACAGTCCATCAGGGAGATGTAGAGTGGGGAGGAAAGACTTGGCAATGGGAACTTGAGATGGCCACTCACACTGTAGTCACGCAGAGCACAACAAACGCTGGCGCTAAATTCACTCTGCTTTTTACTCAACCCAAGATCCCAGCCTCCATTAACGGAACTGCTCACAATCAAGATGAGCCTTCCCAGCTTCATAACAATCTGGACAACCCCCCCACAAGCATGTCAGTGGCTTGTCGATTACCCAATGCTAGATCCTCTTAAATTGAATGTATTCAACCATCATACATTTCTTAGTCTAGTGGTGCTCATTTCTACCAATCTTAAATAGTCAACAACATGCTGCCACAGATGCGAAGTCATCTACCACAGAGGAGCAATTACGTGCTATGAGTGTTGTCGAGTCCACTGTTTTCAACACTGTGTGGGATATGCCCTACCAGTGGGCCAGCAGCTGACAGCACTGTCTACTTTGTACAGCCTGATCCTGTCTGAGAAGTTTCCCAGGTCTGGGCGGTAGATTTGGGGAGGAGGGAAGCTTCCTTGTAATGAAATGTGAACCAACTCAGGGCACAAAGTTCCAAGTCAATTTCAACATTTCCAGATAAAGTTCTGAATCTAATTCTTCCTCAAAGATAATGAAGTGGAAGGTCTTTGCTTCAAGGAACCGGACAGAAAATAGTTCAGAGAGTCAGCTCTTCAAAGCTTCACTGTGATGAGGCCCTTTGCAAAGACACAGGAAAGTAGGCAGAAGATTTAGAGTGTCAGTAATGACATGAAAACAGAAACATCTTTCCAAAGCTTGACTCATTGATGTAGGACATCTTCAATTACATCATTCAGGTACTAGCTGTAATTCTTTCAAAGCTAAAATTCAAACTAAAGGAATGATTGTCCAGAATATTTCACTAAGTGCATTTAAGATAGCAGAATAAAAACTTGGCACTAATTTGCCCTTACGTTACCTTAAAATGTTTGTAAGCACAAGTCATCACTTGAATTTGAATCCTAAAATGCATAGCATAACAGATGACCAAAGGGAAGAAGGAGCCAGATGGCCAGCCTGTTGCCTTCAGTGGCCCTGCAGCATGTAGCTGCCTTACTCCTTTATGGCAGCTCTTCTGCCTCAGTCCCATGACAGTAGAGTTTTATCTTTGACAGCATAAGTTGAATGGCTAAAGGTCCCAAGAATCCTGATCCTTGGACACAATGAACCTTTGAAGTGACTATTGGGAACTCGTGCTCTCCAGCCAGTGTAACAAATATTCAAGATAATGACTCTATAAAGAGAAAAGCTTTATCTGTCTTGTGACTCAGTGATTTCAGTCCTTCATCAGTTGGACCCTGTTGCTTGGGCTTAAGACAGGAGCGTATGGTAGAGTAAGCCTACCCATGTCATAGAGCATGGACAGGAAAGAAGAAGCTTGCCCTTAGAGAACCCTGCTCCTCCTCACACCCAATGCCTGGAAGACCTTCCAATATAATCCAAATCTTAAAGATTCCATCAACTCTCAATAGTATTCTGAGATGGAGAAGGTCATCCTGTAACACATTGTGAATTCTATTCCAAACCACAACTGGCCCTAAAAGAGGAGGTTAGACCCTCCGAGGATGCAAACACCTGGTGAGAGACCAGAGGTAGAAAAAAATAAAAACATAAGCTAAGCCTCAGAGAAAGACTGAAAATCATCAGAAGCAAGTCCTCAGAGAACTCCAAAGGTGACATTCTGCTTGGTAAACCCCAGCCTGATTTGTAGTCTTGACAATATCCTCTGTCCTGAAGGTGACACACATGATCAGAAGCCCACACGCATTTGAGTGTCTGGAAGTCTACTGTGGTGTGACTGATATCTACCCAGAGCATTCAAAGTCACTGACGGTATTTGTCTAGGAAGGGCAGTGTGGATGCCTCAGTGGTGTCTAGCAAATTCCAAGTTTTCTTCAGAAGCAATCAAAATGAAGCTTGTATCAGAACGTTTATGTGAGCAAAGGTCACTTCAGGTGGGCATTCTCTTACTTTATCCAACTTCTGACCAAAATGCCAGGAATAAAACATTTTATCCGGAAGCCCTAAAGATGCCATGTTCTTTGCAGCTACTCAAGCATGCATGGAGTCGTCAGAGAAAAGCCCATCACCAAAAGCTTCAACAGCTGGAATTCCCTTAGTGTCGTGCAGTGCAGGCTAAGAAGGGTTATCCACTCCTCATGTCCTGGGTTTGCCTAGCTCATCTTCAAGGGATTTCCTGAGGTGTCTTCTAAGTGACGTCCTCTTTAGAATAAAAGAGGCTCAAGCAAAATCTTGAGTTTTTTTCATAAAAGAGATACAGGGCGGTACTCTTCATGGTTCAGTCTGTAATTTAAGCTCTGGCTAGGGCCACTAGAAGTAAAGTGGCACGCACGCACGTGTGCACCTGACGGTCTGGATAGATTCTGCAACTACAAATATAGGACACTCATTTGATTTAAATTTCAAAGAACAGGAGCTATTTGTTCTTTACTACTGTAGGTGTGGACCCATACAGTCTGAAGCAACTGCAGGGAGCTGTTTATATATGTGGCTCTGCTTCATTGGATAGGAACCACAGTGGGAATAATGTGTTTTACTTGTTGGGAATAAAGATGGACTTGGAAACAAAAGAGCAGCTAAGTATCTCCATCCTTCCATCTTATGACCCAGGTTATTTAATCCAGTTGAGCCTCAGCTTTCTCACTTTTGGAATGGGAATGATACGGAAAGCTTTTTTTTTTTTTTTTTTTTTCTGAGCACTTACCAAGAGGTAGCCAATCTTTCAAAGGTTGTGTTTGTTCTCAATTAATTTATGTTCTCAACAGTGCTGCAGGGTGGAACAGTTATTGGTTTTATCCTCATTTTGTTTGCATGAATTTCGACTACTGAGAAGTGGTTAAAGTGCTCAGAGATGGAGCTGTTCAGTGCTGGGACCCAGGACAAGCCCAGTTCAGAACACAAGGACAAGTCCAAAGCCAGGAATTAGTTGTTCAGGGTGCAGCACGCCCGCAGAGCCCACTCAGCCCTACCTCATCGCTATAAAGGGAGGGGGGAATGAATCAAAAGAAAATTCGGGGATCCTCCCTGGCTACACAAATGTCTAAAATACCAAGGGAAATCCCAGCCTACACCCTCTCCATGTAGAAAGACAGGAACCCAGATTCAAGGCCATTGCTGGAAAGATCAAGCCAGATGATCCATGTGATCTTGAAGACTCAAGCCTGCAACCATCAATGGGTAGATGATAGCAACATGACTCTGTAGTCCTGCCATTAAGTATCTTTGTTTTTAACTTTTTACTTTTTTATTTATTCATTCATTCATTCATTCATTCATTCATTCATTCATTCACCCAAAAGAAGCTTCTGGTATGCCATGTGTGTATTATGTTGGCCTTTACCTCAGGGTGTCAAGCAAACAGACAGCAAGTGGGACACTGATCTCTAGAGTTAAGTGTGAAATGATTTGTGTAACAACAGACAACCCAGTAAGGTGGCTGAGTTCAGAGCAAGCAGCCAGCTTGAGGAAGGACGGGGACAGGTATGAGGTCAAGAAGACCCCAAGGAGAGCTGATGCTTGGAGACGTGTTTTGCAAAGGAAAGTCTGACATTCACTGAATTTCTGCTATGTATCACTCATTTTGCAAGTGGGGTGTTGCTGTAATAACAGAAGCGCAGAAAACCAACATGAAGAAACTTGCTCAAAATGACAAGTTTGTTATGCAGCAGAGGGAAGGTCTGAACCCAGGCCTCTTGTTTTAGACTTTGCGATTTTTGACACTGGGTTATTGTAGTCAAATGAAGATTTTTTTGTTGTTGTTGTTGTTGCAGGAAAATGGGGAGGCTTCAAGGTGAGTTAAAGTATGGGGCATAAAATGGAGATGGGTGCTTTCAGACCCCTTCTGAGATCAGAGTGCATTTGGATTGCAACTTGCAAACAGAGAGACCGAGGTCCTGAGGGGCTAAGGCCGATGAGAGGAAAAACTGTGTTGTTTCAGGAAGGTGACCTGCACAGTAGGGATGGTGAACTGTGGAGGATGAAACTAGAACCAGGGAAACCTGAAAAGGAGGTTCTCACAATGCTCTGCCTCGAGAGCATCCCGGGAATAGACTGAGGATGGAGGGATCTTTCAGGGGGTGGATTTTATTTAAAAGGGATATTAAAATGGGTGGGAATGTATGTGAGTTCGTTGGCATTTTACCGAGGAACTCTCCCTGCAGCTGTCAGCTAAATTAACTGAAAGGCGAGGCAATCCAATCTTTGAAAATGAATGCTACAGGATTTTTGTCCCAGTGAACGATAAACCCTATAATCCTCCCTAAATGTAACTACAAATCTTTGCTTTTCAATAAATATTTAATAACGGGGCGCTGTGGAGGAATGCTGTGTTTCCTAAATCGTAATTGCTCTGAGGAGACATCTGCAAGCTCAGGTGTTGGCACACCTACTTACCGCGAAGAAACGTTTGTCAAGGGAGCTGAGAGCTGAGAGCTGATCAGAACACACAGTTCTGATCTTGGGGCATGGAGTAAGCGGATGCTTTATTTTTTCTTTTTTCTCATGCAGTCTTTTCATATCTCACGCTATTGTAGTAGCTGGTTCATCCTTTCTCTATAAATAGGGCAACCCAACCCAACCTAACCCTTCATCTAATTAGTATAGGTTAGACTTTTCTATGTCTTAAAGACTGTATTCTTAGACAACTCTCTTCTCTCATAGGCATAGCTCACTTTAAAAGCCATAAATAACTATGATGCTTAGTCTCCAGCCATCTCTTTCTGTGTATTTATGTGTATGCAGATGTTTGCAGGGTACACATGTGTGTAGAAGCAAGAGTTTCACATCGAGGGTCCTCATCATTTGCTCTTCACCTTATTTCATTCATTCATTCTTCATGTGTGCATGCATTCATGCATTTATTTTGAGGTAAGTCTTCCACTGAACCAAAAGGATCCTCTTCTATCTGTCTCCCCAGTGATGAAATTACAAGCTTGTGATGCTGAGCCCTGCTTGCTCTGTGGATGCAGGAGATGTGAAATCTGAAAGGCTCTGATGCTTGGGCAGCAAACACTTTACCAATTGAGCCATCTTCCCAACCCCTCTATAGATACATATCATATATATGTACCTGTGAATCTGTATGAGAGATAAAGAGATACATAGATAGATGATAAATTAAAAAGTAGAAAGATAATGATAGAAGATAGATAGATAGATAGATAGATAGATAGATAGATAGATAGATAGATAACCAGATAATGGGCTTATTTTGACCCAGTTAATGTTGTATTCCTTAAGATGAGCAAGGAGCCAGAGAGACAAGTCACTCTACCCATCAAATATAGACTCTGTTAAGGAAGCCAGACATTAAACAAACTCAACCACAACACTCTTAGGGCCAGAGAACCTGGGCAAGCCACGTTAAAGGTTTTGCATTTTGTTCTAAGTAAATTTGGGGGAAAATGAAAGAAACAGTCACCAAACTACAGTTGTTGCTCCTTGCTACTTCTCTTGGATTTACACCATGAGATGGTATGAAGGTCTGGACTTGGTACTACAGCTGTGGGGGTTGGGGACAGGGAACAGGGATACAAACATACAGAAAGCCAAGATACCCATGGCTTGTCCACCAATGGTGATAGCAGCTTTGAAACTAATTATTACTTTATTTGAAACCAAGTACCATTACTACAACTCTCTCATCTGGATGGGAAATAGCACAAAAATTATTTTAAGTTTTTAAATACATGTAACAATTAATATGTTCACAGAAGCAATCAAAAATTTTTTAGAGAAACTATCAGGATTCAAAGTTAATCTGTTCCAAGGAGAGGAAGCGGAATTGGCTACTGACATGCAATCATTCATTTCTTATTTTCCCAACAGTAATTAAATTGCCCGGAACTGTTGTCATTTAACAGCCTATTAATTGACTAATGTGCGTTACTTGCATTCAGAGTATAGGTGAAATCTAGGGATTAAGCCAGAAGAAAAAGAGAGTTTCAAACTCTGCTTGTCATCCTGAAAGAGGCACATTCACCTCTTACTGCAAGGTAACTTATGAATGTGTGACAGCTTGTGTTTTAGAAGAGGTCAGCCTGCCTGTCCGACATTGAAGGAGCAGCATCGAGGCCTGCAGTTTCCTGACGAGCTATGGGATAAATCCTGTACCTTTTCCTAGAGCAGGGGTGAGTACCATCTCCCTACTCCAAAGATGCTTCCTTCTGCCCTGAATTCTTACTCATGAAGGGTCTTACCCACCACTTCTGCTTCCTTAAGTACTTTCTATTTACATTCCTATAAGTTATTCCTGGGTTTTTGTCTACTTGCCAACTCTGATTACACTATTCATTTTCCACCCTTTGTACTGTGCTTTGAGAACCTTAAGAATCAATGACCCATCCACACTTTCTGAGACTCCAGACTGCTTTTTCCCTTACATTTTCTTGAGTTCTTTACATCTTCGGATACGCAGCAGGTTGCACAGGCTGGTAACATGAGAGGTGTCAAATAGTGCTTGAGGAGCTGGATTGGGAGAGGAAACAGCTTACTGTAATAACTAACAAGACTGACATTTGCTAACATTATTAAAAGCTGCAGGTCTAGATTCTCATAATATTAAATTGCCAACAACCCAAAGGCAAGGAACACTTTTCTTCTACAATCATAAACTTTTCTTCAAAGGATCAAACACCCAAACCATTTTCTGTTGGGTTACTTTAAGCATAATGAGAATTCAGCAGTCTCTGCCTCTTCTTTGGCAAGATTCCACAGGTGTCCCAGATGACCTTCAGCTCTATGACCTTAATCCTATCGCAGTCTCCTGAATGCTAGGGTCACAGGTGCCAGCCACTGATGACCTGGTTTCTTTCTGAGGTCCTAAACTTTCTTCTTCTCCTTGGACGCTTGGTAGACAACCAGTCCATTTAGTGTCACATTACTCTTGCCAAAATATGTTGGTTTTTTTTCACCCGCAAACTCACACAAGGGAACACACCTTGCCTGGGTGTCAGGTGTCAATTATCTTTCTGCCCCATGTCTCAGTTTATATGCCAAAATGGAGATGATTTACCTTCCCTATACTTTCAAGAGAGCATGAGAGGGAACTAAACTCTAACTCTGTCAGGGCAGCAACATGCTATTAGCCTCCTTTGTATGTGGGATTCTTGGCAGACGTCTTTGTTTCCTTTTCTATTTCTGTGTTTAAACATCCCGACACAAACAGCTTAAGAGGGTGGTATCTGTGGTCATAATTCCGGGTTACATCATCATAGCAGGGGCAGCAGCTGCAAGAGCTTGAGGGAACTGGTCTTGTCACAACCACAACCGGGACAGAGAGAAATAATGAGTGCATGCTCATGCTCAGCTTTCTTTCTTCACTTAAACACTCCACCATTAAGTTGGGTCATCCCGAATCAACCAGTACTCTACAGGCATGTCCAGGGGTCCCTCTCTCAAATGACTCTGGACCAATGTTTCTCTTAATTGAATCTTTCACAGGGTCACCTAAGACCATCAGAAAACACAGATGTCTACATTATGATTAGAAACATTAGCAAAATTACAGTTATGAAATAATTTTATGGTTGGGCAGTCACGATCATGTGAGGAACTGTATTAAAGGGTTGTAGCATCAGGAAGCTTGTCAGCCACTGCCCTAGACCTTGTCAGGTTTGATAATGAGCAACAGTCACCACAACGGTCTGCTTTCTTTTTTGTTTGTTTGCTTGTTTTTTGAGACAGGGTTTCTCTATGTAGCCTTGGCTGAACTGAACTCGCTTTGTAGACCAGCTGGCCTTGACCTCACAGTGGTCTGCCTACCTCTGCCTCCCTGAGTGCTGGGTTACAGGAATGCCCCACCACACCCCGTGAAGCCTGCTTTCTTTTGCTTTTCATCCTCTGTAAATGACATCAAGTTGTCGCATTAATTTTTTTTTTTTTAGAAATGACCCAGAGAAAATTTTATGATCTTTGATTTCTATCCATTGGTTCTTTGATGAACTTGTATAAGTAACAGACAAGATATAAAATTAAACTGTACACTTCCAGGGGTTAGAGAGATGGCTTAGTGGTTAGAAGCACTGGCTGTTCTTGCAGAAAACCAAGGTTTGGTTCTCAGCACACACATGGTGGTTCACAACCATAATAACTCCAGTTCCAGGAGATCCAATGCCTTCTTTTGGCCTCTAAGTGCATTAGGCACGTGGTACATAGATGTGACATGCAGGTAAAACACTCATAAACATTAAAATAAACAAATCTCTAAAATAATTAATTGCACATCCCAAAACACAAAACTCAGGATTTATTTGTTTTTCTTTAGCTGATTATCCATCTTCTATATATACAGATGAATTGGGTAGAAATACGGTATGAATGGACATACCATGAGATTATAAATGTGACTGTTCCATGTAAACTGGTGTCAGAGCATCAGTAAATCTGGGGCTTGGTATATTTATACATGAAATGGGAGGATTGGAACCGCAGAAGCATTTCTCTATTCATTCCGTAAACCGTATAGAGGCAGTTATCTTGATGGAAGGGGAATCCCATTAAATTTGTTCGTCTGTCTAAAATCAAGACCAGTTCCCAACAAGACTTTTCAAAAAGGGTAAAATGTATTTTGTCTTTCTTTCTTGATGCTATTTGACACATTCTCAGCATTCCTTATTCCCGCAAATCAAACTACTCCTACCATTTGATTTTCTTAATTCTGTACCTATGATTCTGATCAGTTGGTGTCTTTTAAGATAGACAGGTAACTGTCCTAACATTCATCAACTAACAGCTGGCAGAAGATGATATTACTTCATCCCCAGAACAATGTTAACTTTCCATTTAGGGATATTTCACAAGTACAGATTCTCAGGCAACACTGTCCACCTGTGTACATCCTCTTCTTTAAGAGAACAGGTTCAGCACCTGCTACTGTCCGCATGGAGTGCCACGACAAAGCACGTCCTCTGCATCATCTTCTCAGCAGCCGAAATGTGTGGGGACGTTTCTCAACATTACCCCAAAGGTACTGCTAAAGCTTCAAGTCAGTCTTGAAGTCTTCCATCAGAGGCATATGTTTCTAAGCTTTACTTACAATCTTGTAACAAAAGCCTCATTTCATAGTGAAGAGATGGCTATCATCTGCAAGAATCTGGAGCATGGGAAGAACCAAGGGACCCTTTCTAGTGTGCTTGGTAAAAAGCACCAGAGATTCTGTCCTTTGCCAATGGCCAAGCCTTATCCAGCAGAGGCAAGAGTTTTAAGTATAGCTGGTACTGTGCACGCTGATTAAAAGCAATGCGTGCACACATCTGCATGCCATCTGGATGATATTCTCAAATCTAAATCTAGTGAATTTTAATGACAAGTTGCCATTCTGGGAATTTCCCAGGCGAATCCTCTGTGTATCCTAAGTTGATGGTTCAACTAATGCCTCCATAGAAGTCTATGCACAGAGCAGTCAGGGTGGCTGGCTTACAACTCACAGTATTATTTTTCCTAGAATCCCAACATTCATGATTTCATTTCAGTAAAACAGTAATTTAAACAATGACTAAATGTGTAAGGAAAATAAATAAATTGAAGGCTATGGAACAATTTATTAAAAACGGTAGGACATTTTCTGCAGTACTTTTAATGGATCGCTTAGGACCGTATTGATTCAGCATCGAAAGCTCTCAGAAACAAGCCTCTTACCAATATCTAAGATCCTGATGTTGTAATTGAACTAGAAAATGTGAGATTTCCAGCAGTCCTGCTGAGACTTCTCCCAATAAATGTATGTTTTCCACCGGGGTTAAAACCGCTGCTACTTGTGTTTTTAATTTTCCCTCCTGTTTCTTTTTCATATTATTTAGTTTTCTTTTTCCTCTCCTTTGCTAGAAAAAAAAAACAGACATATTAGACACTATTTACTCCTCTAAGACAGCTTACACTTTAGGGGGCCATTTGAATGATAAACTTTGTTATAACTTATAGGCAGAAAATCACCAGTGTGTACTCTGAAAGAACTGGAAATGCATTAATGTTTAGCCCTGTGAGATAGTTGGGTGAAACTTAACAGACATGAGAGTTATTTCTCCCATTGTTTTACTTGTTATTCTGTTTAAAAAAAAAAAGTTTAAGGAATGCCTCTGTTTGCAGCCTCAGTGAGAAAGAGGAGCCAGGATATCCACCTGGGAGGGAACCCGTGAGTACGCACTACAGCATGGCACCACGCCATCCTGGGAGGACAAAGAAAACCCTGAGGTTAAGGTTCTGAGGCCAGGGTTAAGCAGATGCATGGTTGTGAGCACCTGAGAAAACAGGAATTTATTATGGTCAGCTCGAAGACTCACAGGTCTTTCTACAGCTGCGCCTCGAACGCCCTCATTGAGTGTTTGTGAATGCTTAAGACAGACATTTGGAGGGTTGCTTAACGCCCTTGTGAGGTTTGGTTGGGGTCTGACCTTATCTCAGGTTGAATTTTGTTTCCTCCTGCAAAGAAGTTGAGGGATGATGATGGGGCCTTCATAAGTAACTGGATCTTGAAGCTCCACGCTGGCTTAGGTCTCAAGAGAATGGACTCTAAGCCAGTTTCTGGGGACTGAATCAGTTACTGTCTGAGAAGGTTCGTATGAAGCCAAGCTTGACCTGGTGTGAGGGTCTCTTCTGAATGTGTCCATGTGTCATTCTCGCACACACTTTTTCCATGTGATGCCAGATGCCATGAGACTCATCCAGAAATGGAGCAGGGCAAACACTGGGCTGTTGGATCCTCAGAACCATGAGTTAAGTAAACCTCTTTCCTTTTTAAATCAACCTGAACCAACTATTGTGTAATGGCAACAGAAAACGGAACAAGACAATGCCTACCAGTAGAAATACTAAGCACTTCCTGGCAGAACAAAATCATTCTAACAATAGAAACGCTAGTCTAAGTGGCGTGATGGCTTTCAGCAGATTGAATGGAATCTTGCTTACTCAGTGGTTGTAGATCTGGTGTCTCCTCATTAGTGTCTTTGGACTGTCAATGGGCATGTAGAGCAGGTGCTTGGAAGAGTAAGTCAGAGGATTCCTATAGACACTGGCTCCTGATGTCTCATAAGCAAATCTCTTTCTTGGAATTGCTTACCTTAGGGGTTTGCTTTGACTGGCACTGTACTGTCTTCCTGGGAATAGTTTGTTTTGAAGAGCTACGCAGCAGAAGGGGAAGAAGGTCAAAATATTCCACTTCCTAAACTCCACCTGAGACAAATTTCAAGCTCATTCCATAGAGAGTACCATAGGTTGTGGGATCCTGTGTGCCTTCTGCTATCAACTTGTAACAGTTGTTGATCCCTTACTTCGCCTCCCTCATTTCATTTTGGGTAACAGTCACAGGAGCATTCCCCCCAAAGACTCCCCTGTGTCCAGAGCTTCACTTTCCTCGGCCTGGCTCTGAATAACGCACTCAGGGTGCTGGAGAATAGAAATACAAACTTCACCGTGAGGGAAAAACAGAGAAGATTTGGAGACTAGCAGGGAAGGCCAGTACAAAGGGAGTTGATAATGATGGGGTTCCATTAGGACATTGGTCCTCAACCTTCCTAATGCTGCGATCCTTTAATACAGTTCTTTATACTATGGTGTTCCCCAACCATAAAATTATTTTTGTTGCTACTTTATAACTGGCATTTTGCTACTGTTATGAATCATAATGTAGATATCTGTGTTCTCTGATGGTCTTAGGAAATCTCTATGAAAGGGTCATTCGATTCTCAAAAGGGTTGTGACCCACAGTTTGAGAACTGCTTCATTAGGACATCTTTTGGAAGAAGCCCTTCATCTTCCAGAGTTAGAAATAAACCACACGTGCTGCCTAGGTTTTGCCAACTAGATACAAATTAGAGTTTCCTGAAAAGAGTAAACTAAAGAGTTGTCTCCTTTAGACTGGCTTGTAGGCAAGCCTGCAGGACATTTTCTTGACTAGTGACTGATAAGTGAGGGCCCATCCCACTGAGGGAAGTGTCATTCCTGGGCAGGTGGTTCTGGATTGTATAAGAAATCAAGCTGAGCAAGTCAAGGGAGGAGAGTCAGTGAGCAGTATTTCTGCCTGGTCTCTGCTTCAGTTCCTGCCTCCAGATTCCTGCTCTGCCTTCTCTCAGTGATGTACTATGACCTATAAGCCATTAGATCCTTCCTTCCCCTACAAGTTGCTTTGGGTCATGCAGTTTACCTCAGTGACATAACACAAACTAGGACAACATGAGGTAGATACACTTTCCTCTTTGTGGGAAAGGAGATGATGGTAGAAGGCAGTGGATACTTTAGTTAAGGGAAGGAGGAGATAATAAGCTCTGGAGATTGCCAAGGTTTGCCCCACTGGTATTGCACTGATGAAGGCTGTGGTGGATCCCAGAATTCTTTTGAGGAAAAGTGTATGAAAGTACATGGTATCTTTGATATCCAAGTCTGTGGAGATGCAAAAAAATTATTTCAGATACCCAACAACAGGCAAAAAATCTTGCCCAAGCAGATTCTCAGAACTATCAGCCAGATGTTCTGACTTCTACAGAGAACTGTTTAGAGAATGACAGAAGCAGTGTTAGGCAGAGGTTTTAGTCTGTGAATGGTAGCTCACAACTGTGGTGTGAATGCGAAATCCAGGGAGTATCGGTGGGCATCTTTTCCACTTTCCTTCTTGGGCAGACCACTGAAGTAGTTTTTTTCCCATTAACTAATTCGTTTACTTTACATCCCAATCACAGCTTCTCCCCTTCCTCTCTTCCAAGTCCCTCCATCTCACCTCACCTACTCCCACCCCTCACACTCCTTTTTCCGCAGAAAAGAGGAGGCCTTCCATGGATACCAACTCACCTTACCATATTAAGTTTCAGTAGGACGAGGAGTATCTTCTCTATTGAGGATAGACAGAGCAACCCAGTTAGGGGAAAGGGACCCAAAGGCAGGCAACAGAAGTCCCATGTTCCTGTAGTAAGGGTTCCCACATGAAGCTACACATCTGTTCCGAATGTGCAGAGGGCCTAGGTCCATCTTGTGCATGCTCTCTGGTTGGTGGTTCAGTTCCAATGGGCCCCTATGGGCCTGGGTTAGTTGATTATGTAGGTTTTCTTGTGGTGTCTTTGACCTCTCTGACTCCTTCAATCTTTCCTCCCCCTGTTCTACAGGATTCCCAGAGCTCCACCTAATTATTGGCTCTGGGTCTCTGCATCTGTTTCCATCAGCCGCTGGGTGAAGCCTTTCAGGTGAGAGTTATGCTAGGTTCTTGATGGAGGCATAGCAGAATATCATTAATAGTGTCAGGGGCATGCTCTTTCCCATGGCATGGGTCTCAAGTTGGGCCAATAATTAGTTTGCCATTTTCTCAATTTCTGCTCCGTCTTTACCCCTGCACATCTTGTAGGCAGGACAAATTGTGTGTCAAAGGTTTTGCGGCTGGGTTGGTGTCCTTATCCCTCCACTGGAAGTCTTGCCTGGTTATAGGAGATGGCTGTCTGAAGTGATTTCTTGAGGAAACACATTTAAGCGGCAAGTGGCTTAGTGGAATGACCTATTTTGTGGGATACTGTGTCTATGAGATATTCACTAGGTCCATGGATGGAATTTTCAGGGACACAGTGGATAGAGAAATTAGTTATAAATCCAGAATGCTTGCTGCCATGAGTCAGTGTTCTGGTCACTGTGAGAGAATACCTGACCAAAGCAATTTTAGGAGGGAGGGGTTTCTTTTGTCCCGCAGTCTGAGGGGATACAGTCCATACTGTTGGGAAAGGCTTGATGGTGGATAGCTTATGACTACATTAGCAGGGGCACAAGGCTTCTTGCTTATCCCTTAAAAATACAGAAGCAGAAATTGGGCAAGGAGCATGGCCAGGCTATGAATGTCAAGGCCTGCCCACAATGACCCAAATCTTCTACAGTGTCTTACATACAGATGCTTATTGCAAGCTACTACATATATAATGGTTTGATTAATTTCTAAACTCCTTATTTTTGAGCCTTTGCCTATCCTCAAGCCATGCAACTATGTCCCCTCTGGGTTCCAAGCTTTTAATACTGAAATGGTTGTGGAAGGATGTTGACAAGATGCCAGGGCAGTAGATCACTTTATCCACATGCTCTTTGTTAATTAATTAATTACTATTAAATTAATTAATTAATTAATTACTATTAAATTTTGATGACCGCTTGTGAGTACTCAAAGGGGATAGAAATCTTGATACATTGGGCCCATCCTGAAGAACAGTATGTCCATACTCCCAGTCCTCCAATATTTTCTACATGACCTGCTGAAACCATCACTTACCATTGCTGAGTCAATGCAGAACTCTTTCTGCAGGCGGAGTACATGAGACGGAGCCATGGGCCCCATCCTGTGAGAGTAGTTCTCGCCTCCCTTGCCCTTCAGGACTACTGCTGCAGCTGTAGTCCTGAATGCTGTCTGATGTCACCATCATCGTCCATCTGCAGAGCGAAGGGTCTGAATTCTCACAGGAAATTCATCAGACGTCATGAGGAGGATTATAGAGGATGGCTGAGGTAAGAATTGGGGGCAAGATCAACTTGCGTGTGGAGCTCACCAATTCCTTCTTCACCTCTTACTTCCAAATCCTCACCAGTGACCATGATTTCATCACAACCTGTAGTTGGGAAGCGGTGAACTTGCAGGCAAGCAGTTCATACAATATCCAGATCTTATGAACACAGGTTTCAAGGGTACTCAATGAAGTCACTCTTGGCTGTCTAATCTTCAGGAGAATGTCTCAGGCCAAGGGTTAACTACCAAAGGACATAGGTGCCCTCCATGTTTGCATGCTTTATGTCCATGAAGTCAACAATGGACTTTAAATACTTAATGAATTTGTGCTAAATATGCATAGATCATCGTTTTTGTCATCACTCCCTTAACAATACAGTAATAGTAACTCTATTTAATAATATGCTCATTGTATTGTATGTATTATAAACCATCTAGACGTTGTGTAAATTATACAGGAGTATGTGCGAATCCTGTAACAATTTACATAAGAGATTTGAGCATCTTTAGGTTAAAGAATCTGCAATGTTTTCTAGAACCACCCCCCAGTGGGTACCAAATGATGTTGATAATTAGTTGCTGTCATAGAACTAGCATTATTCTAAAATCTTGGGCTCTGTAGCAACTGCTCTTCTAATTTTATTCTTCAGATCTTGTGGTCAAAGAACTACTCCCCAAGATGTGTAAATTGGACATGTCTCCTGATCTTGAGGCTGCTGACATCCCTAGTGGTTATCTTCATCTTGTGTGTGGTAGTTCCATGCTGCCCAGTCGACTTCAACTCTACTGAAATAAAGAAACACATGCTTCAACTGCAGCGTTTCTGGGTATAAGGAAATCATATAAAGTGCTATTTAAAGATGCTGTCATTCCTCAGGATCTGGTTTCAGTATTTAAAAGTAGGGATGGGAAGAAAAATACATGTCCAGTTAAATATTCCTACCTTCAATAACATTTTCACTGTATTAAATCAACATACTTTTGATGAATTTTTCTTTGCTTAGTGTGAGCTAATCAGAATATGTTTAGGTATAGGCTGGAGCATATTCAGGCTCTTTCTGTGATGGAAGTCATGTTGCTTTTAGAATTTTATCCATTCTTGCTTGTTCTATCATCCCCACAATGCAGTACCCGTCAATCATGTTTACAACCAGAAACACCAGGATCAGAAACATTTTGGTGAAAATAAACTTTCTCCTATTGTAGATTTTAATTAGCCCAGTGAAGCATACACAGCCTCATGAATCTTCCAGATATGGACAATCTGAAGGAACTGGGCCTCTGAGGATGGCTTCTTTTTTGAATGAGAGATTGCTATCCGAGATAAAGTGACCCTTCTTTAGGAAAACATTTTTCATGGGTTTGTATTCTCTAGATGCCTTTGCATTCACAAAAGACTGGTAAATTCCATAGTTATAGTGATCATCTGGAAGCTGGGGTTTGGTTTTAACCATCTCAGACATGTATTATGAGGAACAAGATCTTTTGACAAACTGTGCTTTAGCATGAAATACAAGGGCTTGAAAGTATTTTTTTTTTAAATCTGCCTTGTATGGGTAGAAATAGCTTCCTTGCTTTATTTTTGGACCCTTATGTGTCACTTAATTCACTTTCACAATCAGTATGATTTTTCAATGCATGGTCTACAGATGACTTGATTCCACACTGCTGTTTCTTGCAATCGCCAAGTGCCATGGTCATTCATATTGCTGTATTGATAAGATGTTGACTGTCTTCTGTCTTAGCATATCCAGACAACCAGCTTCTTTTCCTTGTGTTTCTCAATTACTGTTTCTTAATAACTTTGGGTCAACAGGTTGTAAATAAAAGCCTAACATCATACTGAGCCTGAAAATGAACTCTGTGGGAAATTGCACAGTAGGTCTCAAAAACAACCCAAAGCCCCTGAAACTCACAGGAGCCAACTGATGCTTGAAGTAGAAAAAGACATACATACAAGAAGCTGTGTAAGGGTAGATCCCTTGACCTTGCACAGGGACCCCTCCTTCCTGGGTTGAATAGAATATACACACAGACTCATTTTTAGAACCCACAAATTGAAGGTCTATAACTCAAACAGATGGTTCCAACCTGACCTTATCATTACTCTTCTGAGATACAGGATGGTAGGGGAGACACACTTGTGATGAGAACTGGGGATGATTTATTTACTGTCAGACCCATCAAGATTGTAGGGTAAGAAAGAAGCTTTGGTAGCAAAATTCCTACAGCAGGAACAAGTAGGTACCATAAAAATTCAATTTTACCAATGCCTAAGTGAGTGTTTTTTTTTCTTATTCTGAATTAAGTTTGTTCTGAAATAGAAATACTTTCTTTTATTTCTCTTTCATTTCCAGCCTTGTCTAGGGACCCTATTTAGGATTAAAATAAATGGACCATTTCAGCATAAATGTACCAATGCAGGAAAGAGTGTGGAAAGTGCTTACTGCATAAAACACATCCTTTTCTGATTCATTACACTCCCGTTCTGCTGTGTATGGGAGGGCACCTTTCACTAACTCACTACAGGGCTGCTGAGCACATGTATTTTGAAGTAAGGCAGTGTCCTCCTCCAAAACACACAGGACCAGTCAAAACATCCAGAAGACTTACCACAGCCAATTAGAAAAAGAGGCCTGAAGACACTTGTTTCAACCACACTCAAACCTTCATTTTCTGGAAACTTCTTATGGCTGATTAGTCTTCCTGCTAAAAAATTCTCTGAGAAATAGAAACAGGTGTATACAGGAAAAGTCAGTCTTTAATACCAATTAGGCTCCTAAAATGAGCACCATTTTCTCAATACTGTCTGGACACCGAAGCATGAAGTGAAGATGTCATTCAGAGGTCACTGTCCATCACCCGCATCTTCAAGCCTGTGCAGCTGTAAAAGAATCATGGAAAAAATTAACAAATTATTTTACTGAGGAGTAAAGGAACCGAAAAATGCTTTCAGGTGAGCTTTGTGGCCATCTTACTTATCTTTCTTGTTGTTGTGATTAAACACCTGGAGCAAGCAACTTGAGAAAGGAAGACTTCAAGATGGTTCACAGTTTGAGAGGATGTAGCCCATAGTGCATCCTGATGGAGATAGGACAGCAGCAGGGATGTGAGGCGACTTCTTGCAGTACACCCAACAAAGTTCTGCACGCTGCCAAAATGGTGCCACCAGCTGGGGTCCAAGTCTTCAAACCCACGAGCCTTAAACCGTGGGTGAGTGTGTTCTCTTTCAAACAACAGGGCAATATACAACTATAAAATGTAAGAACACGAAATCAAAATTATGCCAGCAGAAGTGCAATTGGTGTTCTTCAGGGTGCAAATCTATGCTATTCCATTTCTATTTAGTGACATTTCCTGAAGTTATGAGTGTTGGAAACAACTAGCAATTTTTCAGGGAAAGTAAAGAAATCCTGGGGCAGACTAATATATATTAGTATATATATATGTGTGTGTGTGTGTGTGTGTGTGTGTGTGTATAATACTATATATAATATACGTATAATATAATATTATATGTATATATTATATACTATAAATAATATATATAATGTTTGTGTATGTATGTATAATCCTGGGACAAACTGAATTACCTACCTATCTATATATGTGTAAACACACATACACACATAGTTTTTTTACTTGAATGTATGTGAAGTTGTGCCTGAACTTGTGTGTGTGTGCATATGCATGCAAAATGGGCTGAATATTTTAAATCCTCAATTAGTCAGTGGGTTATATGTAAAAAAGGCCCATAAACCACTGTAGTTTTATAATAATATGATGATACAATATGTAGTGTACTTTTTGAAACTTACCTTGATATGTACTTTGAAATGCTGGACAGAATGTGGTCTTCCTATATTTTTACTTGTGTTTAATTGACCACACACACACACACACACACACACACACACACACACCTATGTATGTATATGTGTATGTCTTATTGTGTGTGTGTGTTATTGAATACCTGAAGGATGTAGATAGTGATCAGATCAAAGATTGCCAAAGTCACCATTTCCATTGTATTGAACATTAAACTACTTCTTTGTGTTGACAACTTGGAAAATTCTCTCTTGTTGACATTTTGAAACACGTAATACATGATCATGTACTGTGTTTACACAGATGTGTTGTAGGACATTCATTTATGCTACATGGTTACAACAGCCTAATAAAACCAATATACCCTAAACACCATGGTGCATAATATTGTTAAATGAAAGAATGAGAAGATAAAAATGAATTCAGTTATAATGTTTCCCACAGGAAGTTTATAAATATCAGTGTAAACTGATGACACGCCCACTCCAAGACATGGCTAGGTGAACATAAAACAGAGAGAGAAAGAAATAGACTGAACATAGTCAGCAGACTGGTCCTGGTCATGAGAGGAGAAGTGGATGAGAGAATGAGAGGTGAAGACAAAGAGAGTACAGGCATGAAAAAAGAGGGCCGAGAGAGCTCTTAGCCAAAAATACCAAGGTTATATGGAAAAATGAGAAGCTGGGGCAGGGAAGCCCATGGCCTGGAGAAATTTAGAGTAAGGTAAGGCCAAGGTGCCAGCATGAGCTTTAAGATACATCAACAGGTAGTTGTGATACTGAGGGAGGCTGGAGTCCAGCATGTGGCTTGGTAGCCTTCTAGGCACCACAGATAGCCATATGACCCTTCTTCTGCCAGTGATAAAGGAAATGGCTCCTTTGGTAGAGGGGAGCCAGCTTCACAAGTTTCTGAGAAATGCTGGCTTTTGTCTGCTGCCAGAACTGAGGACACAGTTTCCTTTGGATTTGAGAGTGTGCAAATCTGGTTAAGTTTACACATGAGGGCGCCATGAAGTCCCAGCATGATCATGTTACAATGTCCATGGTCAAGTACGGAAAGTGAGCTGAGTGTAGTAGTTTGTGCCTATCATCTCAATTTGGGAGCTGGAGACAGGAGGATCAAGAGTTCAAGATCATCCCCAGCTACGTAGTCAGTTCAAGGCTAGCCTGAGCTATTGCCTGAGACCCTATCTCAAAAAACAAATAGATTTTTTTTAATGAGAAGAATATAATTACAAATAATGGGCATATTATTACATATTCACAATCAAATAAGAATAGGAATGTGGACTGAAAAGGCAGCTCAGAGTTTAAGAGCTCTGTCAGCTCTTATGGAGAATTTGGTTTGATGCCTACCACTCCAGTCAGGCAACTCGAAATCACAACTCGTGACTACAGCTCTAGACAACCTGGCTTCCTCTTCTGGTCTCTGTGGATACACACACGTATGCACACATGCACCCCCCACACAAGCACATGACATGCACATTTCTACAGAGACATACATACAAATGAAGACTCATCAGGTTGCATTAATATAGTCATTCTCAATACATACCTAGGTATACATACCATATATAACAATAATAATTTAAAAAAATAAGTCACAGATTTGAGAGAGAGTAGGGTGTGGTAGAGTGGATGGATAGAGGGAGGAGTGAGGGAAGTGATGTAAATTAATGCATATATATAATTAAAATAACTAGCTTTAATTCTTTGAAAAAGATAGGAAGTGGATTTCCTTTGAGAACGCAGAAGAAGTAAGAGACAGTGAATTGGCATCAGGGCAGTGAACAAGGTGTTATTATTTTACATTTGTCTGGCATGATTTGTAAACGTCTTATTACAAAAGCCATGAAAGAGTTTTTAGGAACCCCTGTCTCCATCTTACACGCTCTGTGACAAGGCGTTTTCAACTTCTAAATTAGGGGTTGGAAATGTAGAAACTAGGTCAACACTGACTTTTTAAGTCCTGCACCACATGGAGCTGCTTGACAAGCAGGGACGCTTCAGAACCGGCAAGTCTCCTCTGAAACAAATTGTAAGTGTTGCTCAAGCCTAATAAAATTTGGTGCAAACTGTCTCTGCTTGGAGAGAAGAGAAATGAGAACGGACAATGGTGTGTGGACGTGAATGTATTTTGTACTCTGATGATGTATATTGCATGTCCGCATGTGAACGTAGGAGGGGAGGATGGGAGTGAGTCTATTTGTTTAAGAATCACGTTTCTGAAAAGCACATTACCTGCTGCAATTTATGTCTCCTCAAGTACACTGTGTCCGACTTGTTGGGTTTCGTGATGTCCACTCAAGCTGCATATCCATCTTTGCATCTGATCATCTCTTTGCTCTGTTAGAACAACTGACTTATTGATGGTCCATAAACACTTCACACACTTTGAGCGAATATGTGTCTGCTCTTTTCCATTACTGAAATAAATATAAGAAGCCTGTTCCTTTTTTTAAACAATTATAGCTGTTATATTTTATTCTCAGAAAATCTTTTTGTGAGTTTTTTTAATTTATTACAATTTATTCACTTTGTATCCCAGCTGTAGCCCCCTCCTTCATTCCCTCTCAATCCCACCCTCTCTCCCTCTTCTCCTCCCATGCCCCTTCCCCAGTCCACGGATAGGGGAGGTCCTCCTCCCCTTCCCTCTGACCCTAGCCTATCAGGTCTCATCAGGACTGGTTGCATTGTCTTCCTCTGTTGCCTGGTAAGGCTGCTCCCCCTGAGGGGGAGGTGATCAAAGAGTTATCCACTGAGTTCATGTCAGAGATAGTCCCTGTTCCCTTTACTAGGAAGCCCATTTAGAGACTGAGCTGCTATGGGCTACATCTGGGCAGGAGTTCTAGGTTATCTCCATGAATGGTCCTTGGTTGGAGTATCAGTCTCAGAAAAGACCCCTGTGTCCAGCTTTTTTGGTTCTGTTGCTTTCCTGGTGGAGTTTCTGTCCCCTCCAGATCTTTCTATCTCCCCCTTCTTTCATAAGATTCCCTGCACTCGGCCCAAAGTTTGGCTATGAGTCTCAGCATCTGCTTTAATATCCTGCTGGGTATCTTACAAGTAAAATAGAAAAATTTCCCCCAGAGAGTTATAGAAAATCTGTAAGATGTTTCTTTTAATGCTAACCTTTGAGATTAAACTCTCCTGAAAGGTCGAACTTGACAATAGGGATTCTGGCCAAGACCTGTTGATCTGAACCTTCACAAGGGACAGACCTGCTTGAGGGTGCCAACTTAAGCTCATGAATATTAACTTGCAAACTACTTAAAGGTTAGTTAAACATGAAAGTTTTCCCTCTGTAAGCTTTTTATGGAATTATTTTTTTATTTATTTGCTTATTTTTATTTTTTGTTTGTGTTTTGGCTTATGTGTGTGTGTGTGTGTGTGTGTGTGTGTGTGCATGTGTGTACATGTGCATTCAAGTGTGTGGGTCTGACCACAGGTCAAGACTCTTCCTCAGTTGTTCTCTGCTCTGTTTACTGAGGTAGAGTCTCTCATTCAACCCAGAGTTCACAGTAGCCTTGCTAGTCACCCAACTCTGAGCAACCGTTGTTTGTGTCCACAGGGTAGAATTTACGGGGGTTCCACCATGCCCTCCTGGTGTTTTACAAGGGTGCTGGTGATCTGAACTCATGCTTGTGCAGCCTGCATTTTACCCACTGAGCCATCTCCACAGCCTTCCTCTCTATGTCTGACTATTAAAAAGTCACAGATAGTTGGCCACTGATGAGAAGCCTCTATGAGCCATTAGAATCCTTAGCAGCATCCCTAGTGAGGGCAGAGCTGTAACACCTGAGAAAAATGGCTTCCCTGAAGATGGCTCCAATAATCAGAGTGCTTTTCTGTCCTCCTTCAGGCTTCTTCCTTCTCCTCTCCTAAATGTCTCATGACCTTGTCAATTCACAGTCTTCGATCTCTTACCATCCATACTTACCTTTTATGAAACACTGGCTGTTTGTTCAGCACTGAAACCAGCAGCTCCTCTCATGACATCATGGGTGGCTTAGCTGCACTGTACTTACGACTGACTATCTGTAAATGAAAATATTTATACCAGCCTTGCGTGTTTCATAATACCTTCATTCAGTGAGTTAGCCATGTTATGATGAGCAGATGCCTTGATGAGGGCTAAAAATCCATCAAATCTGTGCTGGAAATGTGAAAGGGGAATTCCTCCATTCTCCCCACAAACAAACATTATTAGATTGGGAAACATGACTGTCTATTTATATCTGCCTATAGGAGATCAATAAGCTCTTTCTCTGGGATGTGTGTGTGTGTGTGTGTGTGTGTGTGTGTGTGTGTGTGTGTGTACAGTTAGCCCTCAGTGTTTTCAGGTTCTGTGTTTATGATTTAAACAATCTCACCCTGAAATGTTCAGAAACACAAAACAACACTGTGCTTAGGAGTAGGCAGAGACTTTCTTCTTGCCAGCGTTTTCAGATAACACAGCATAACCATTGCTTACAGCATATTATAAGTAACGTAGAAAGAATATAAAATATACAGAGGCTCTGAAGAGTCTACGTAAATGATTTGATGCTTTACAAAAAAGAACTTGAGCACCTTTATGGAACCAAACCCCAGAGGATAATGACAAGATAGATGATTATACATATAATACACACACACACACACACACACACACACACACACACACACACATACACACACTGCACATACACACCATTATCTTGTGTTTGTTGCATCTGCCCACATCATACTACTTACTCCAGCTGGATTATAAACTCTCACAGGGGGATTTTTCTTTTAATATTTCTCTTATGTCCCTCTAAATACACAGCACGCTTCTGGCCATAGGGTCCATGCTCCATAAATCCCCATCTAATGTTGAACCTCAGAACTGCTTTTAGGATATTAGTTGTGCCGCTGTCAAAGCTCTGCCAGGAAGCCACTGTTGTTTCTCGGGTTGCTTCAAGCCCACTGTCGCTGTTATGGTGACAATTGCGTGAGTCGAGTGAGTGAAAGGTCATCATCTCACAGGACCCTTAGGACGAGGACATCCCGGACTCTAATTGGTTTACCGTGACCAGCTGGTTCCTCCTCTCCATCCAGTGTGTGACAAAGCTAATAATATTCCCTCTCAACATGCTTGGAGGCAAACTAGATTCAGGGAAAACATTCCCTACGGTGCTCCATCTGCTGCCCTCTGTGCAGAAAGCAACAGATTCGTTGTTGTAGACTATGGACAGCTGACCATGTGCTAGCTGCATAGAAGCTTGGCGGACGTAGTACCCCCAGACCTCTTGGAATCCTGTCTGGCCCTGTGCTCAACTCAGAGTATAGGGGGTTAAAAGTGCTGCTCTCCCTCCTCTGCTGCTTAGATGTACACAGTGCTAGTCAGCCATCATTTAATTTATTTTGCTTTGTTAGATGGGGGTGTTAATTAATTTTCTTTGCCGCCTCACTTTCCTCTTGGTAACATCATTCTTTTTAATAGCAATAGAACCTTGCAAATGTCAAGAAGCTTGCCCCAGTAACGACAGACTGTAACATAAAAACACATTAGAGTTTCTGAGTACCACAAGTAACTACTTTAGGGAAAAAAAAGTAATAGCTATAATTATATTTGTGCCTGTCAGTGAGCTGCTCCACCTCACCCTCCTCTCTCTTTCTCTTCCTCCCTCTATCCCTTATTCTCTTTCTCTCTATCCCCCTCCCTCTCTTTCTCTCTGTCCTGTATGTAATGAATTTTCACTGCACAAACACATCAGTATCTTTTGTCAAGTACTGAGGTCTGCATATAGCAGTCAGCTCTTTGTGTCTGTTGGCTGAGCTCTCTGATGCTCTTCTCAGACTTTGGCCTCCCGCTCCGAATGTTTTATTGACCTGCTTCTTGAAACAGTTTGTGTGGTCTCCATAATTTTCAAATCATTTTTCTCCTTAATTAGGTTAAAGCCTGCTTGTGTCCCCAAGCCACACCTAAGTGCGTGTGATCAACATTAGATCAGGGCTAACATGACCTTCCTTTTCCACCTAAGGGAGTTTAATGAAGCCTTGTGCGCCTGGCAGATTTAGTCTCCAGTTTGTCATCTGGAAGAAAAAGAGTGAATTATGTTCTCCGGATTTCAAGCCACTCCCGTCTTTCTGCACCCCTGTCTGGTTTGGTGTTCTGGGGCACTTCGAAAGTTAAAAATAAAATCATATTGGTAAAGGAAAATGTCAGGTGCTAACATGGTACTTCAGACACACAGCAACAATGGACTTCCCATTGAGCAAGGGTGTATCAATACTGTACCTGTTCATAAAGAATTCTACTTTCTATTTAGCCTGAGGTTAGTTAAGAGAGGGTACATAGAGGAAAAATCTCACTCTCTCCCTCTCTCTCTCTCTCTCTCTCCTTCTCCCTCTCTCTCACTCTTTCTCTCACGCCTGTCCCTGTCTGTCTTTCTCTGTCTCTTTGTCTCTCTGTCTCCCTTCTCTCTGTCTTTCTGTCTCTCTCTCCCTCACTCCTCTGTGTGTGTAAAGCTGAGGGAGGAGAGTGTGCATGTCCTGTGGGTATGTGTGTGTGTTCAGTTCCCTGTATTCTGGTATAAAGTATAAAGGTCTTGGTCTGAAATGATCATCTCTAAATTTTCAGACAGACAAATGACATCATCGGGGTTTAGCACAGTGAGAGGCCATTGGAAAAGGTGCAGCCTCAACTGCAAAGGAGACCCAGCATACTGGAGACTCAAGGACCCTCGGAAGGTCACCTGAGGAGACCTTGAGGCTTGTGCTGGTTAGGTTGTTTTGTTTTGATTTTTGTTAGTTTGACATAACTACCTCAGAAAAGGAAACCTTAGTTGAGGAATTGCCTTCATCAGATTAACCTGTGGACATTTTCTTGATTAATGACTGTAATGAATGGGAGCACCCCTTCACTGTAGGTGATGTTGCCCCGTAGGCAAGTGGTCCTGGAAAGTATCAAAACAAACAAACAAACAAAACAACAACAACAACAAACCAAGTTAGAACAGGGGGCGCTCCCAGGTGTCTGTGGGGGTGACCTTAGCTGAGACTCCTAGCAGCAGGAGATGTGGAGCCTGAAGTCTCTACCTCCTCCAGCCAGGTGGGACTTCCAGTGGACCGAGGGGCACACCAAACCACCTATGAAACCTATCCAAAGTTTGTCTTGCCTTTAAGAAGTGCAGCTATAAAGATGGAGCAGAGAGTGAGGGAATGGCAGACCAGTGACTGGACCAACTTGAGACCCATCCCACGGGAGAGAGCCAGCCCCTGACTATTAATGATACTCTACTATTCTTGCAGACAAGAGACTAGCTTGACTGTCTTCTGGGAGACTTCATCCAGCAGCTGAAGAAAACAGATGCAGAGACCCACAGAATAATAGTAGGCTGACCTTGGACAGCCTACTATTTTTGTGGAAGAGTGGGCAGAGGAATTGAGGAAACAAAAGAGGTCAAGGACACCACAAGAAGACCTGCAGAGTAAACTAACATGGGCCCTTGGGGGCTCACAGGATCTGAATTACCAACCAGGGAGCAAGCATGAGCTGAACCCGGACCCTCTACACATATGTAGCAGATGTGCAGCTTGTTCTTGTGTGTCCCCTAGCAATGGGAGTAGGGGCTGTCTCTGATTCTGCTTCCTGCCTTGGATTCCCTTCCCCTAACTAGGCTACCATATCTAGCCTCCATGGGAGCTAATGTGCTCAGTCCTGCTGTGTGTGTGTGTTTTTTTTTTAATATTTGTCTTTTAAATTTTAATGTTCATTCTTTGTTATCATCTAATATCCAGTCTGTTTTCCAAGTTATCCAACTGATTTATAATTTTTAAACCTGACTAGAGAACTGGGGATGCAGCTCAGTTCCAGAGATCTAGCTTGGGAAAGTCCCTGGGTTTAATCACCAGCAGAGAAAAGAACTAAGTAGAAGAAAGTGAAACACTATAGAAAAAAAATACCAGAGTGAATTTCAGCATTAATATGTTTGTCATATACACATCACTGTCTGTTGCCTAACCACTGTGGGAAAGAGCTTTCTGCAGCCAGCTCAAGCCTCTTTGGCATACAAGTGACCGCTCCCTTCTCCATCCTTAGGTTTCCTTGAGCAAGGCTTAATGGTCAGGGATACCCAGAGTCTGTGGAAGCAGTACACAAAGACCGAGCACTTCAAGCTGGACAGCCTGTCTCTCATCCCCACAGACCTGGCTTATTTGAAGGTGAGCATAAACTAGCCGGGACTGAGGTTCGGCTGTCTGCTGAAGTTCATGAGATTCTTTGAATTCTTTGGCCTCACAGAGACAAGGACCAGCTACCCCAATGTGTTCACGATAGGGAACTTGGTTCTGAACATCCTCCTCCTCATCCACCGGAATGCCTGCGTCTACTTTGCCATCTCCAAGTTCATTGGTTTTGGAACAGACTCCTGGGTCCTGCTGTGATTTGAGGTGCTAGGGGATGGCTTAGTACCCCTTGGGGCCTCCCCTTCTCTAGGAAGAAGGAGAGAAGAGATGGGGAACGGGGGTGTTAGGGTGGGACTTGGAGGAGAGGAGGGGGAGGCTGGCATCTGGCTGTAAAGTGATTAAATAAATAGATAAAGAAAAACAAAACAAACAAGTTAGTCAAGTCAGGCAGATCAATCCAGGAAACAGTGTCCTTCCAGGGAACTCTGCTTCAGCTCTTGCCTCTAATTTCCTGCTTAAGCTTCTGCCCTGATTTCCATAGATATAACCTGTGACATGGAAGTATAAGCCGAATGAATTCTTTCCTCATCAAGCTGGTTTTGGTCAGTGTTTTATCACAACAGTAGAAGAAACTCATACCAGTCTATACAGTTACTTCAATTGTAGGAGTCTGAGGCTCAGTAGGAGCCGTGGTAGAAGATGTACCCAGACACGCTGAGGAGATGAGAATCACACAGACTTAAAGCATGTTTTGATGAGGGACGGGTGACCTTGATCAAAGTCATTCTGCCTCCCTGATACTCAGGCTCTTTATTTGCCAACTGCTACACTTGATTCTTGTGGGATCAGAAATAAAAATTTTAGAATAAATTAATATAGCTATCACTGTTATGGGGTATCCACCAGAGAAGACGGCTTGGATTAGAGTCCTACTAATGTCTGGGAGCCTGTTACAATCATAACTCTGTGCAAGTGTTCATTCATTCATTCTCTATGTGTTTATGAATATATTGAGTCAGTGTTCTGTCACTCTGACAAAATACCTGAGGTTATTAACTTATAAAGCAGAGTAGTTCACTTAGCACATCGTTTTGAAGATTTTAGTCCAAGGTTAGTAAGGTCCATTGCTTTGGGCCTCTGGTGAGTGTGCTAAATGTGTGTGTATGTGTAAGTTGGGGTGGAGGTCTGGCAGAGAAAACTTTATACCTCATGGTAAGGAAACAAAAGAGGGAGAGGAAAGGATAGATCTTAAGCCCATAATATGAAAAAAAAATCTCACATGAAAAGCCTTTCACATAAAGATTTTACCACCTCCTGATAATATCACTTTGGACTCTAAACCTTTAGCCATATTCCAGCCATAACAGTTCATCTCTATGAAACTCTGAGAGCCTAACTTGGGAGCTAATGCTCATATGGAGAGTCATCAAGTTCAAATGCCTTGATGAGCTTTTCTGAGGGACTTCAAGTATTTAATAGACACCTTTCATTGATTCTAGACAGGATGTAGCTGGATATAGGAATCCACCTCATAAAATGTATCTATCCTAGAGTTCAGGGTAGTTTGGAGCAGTGAAATCAAAAGTTCTCTAGGTAGAGAGGAGGCCTGTGTCCATGGGTGCTTGACTTAGTCATGAGATGCAGGAAACCCATTCCAAGACTGTGAGCAACGGAATGGCGTAGGCAACTCAACAGTTAAGGCAAAATGTCCCAGAATTTAGATGAAGTGCATATGGGAAGATGCTAGTCATAGGGAACTATAGACTGGTTCATTATGACAAAGTGTAGAGAGGACAGGGAGGGTCGCCTCAAAGGACAAGGCTATTTGGGAGAACCACGAACCAGTCAGCATCTGAGAGCCCAGCTGGGAGAACAGAAGGTAGAACTTTTGAAATCGGACAGTGGTGTCAGAGCTCTACTCTGCCTCGTTTTGCCATGTTCTGTCTCTTTGCCATGTAGAGGAGAAGGCATGCAGGACAAGGTCTTGAGGGGATCAGAGTAAGGTGTATCTAGTCCTCAGCACAGGAGCCTCATCCTGCAAGCAGCAGACACTCCCAGCTTTCATTGCTCAGGTTTCTGCTCTGTGTCTATCTGAGGACTCATAATTCTTCCCCTTGATATGTTTTGAATGAGAAATTGAATCACAGAAAGGTGAAATTATTTACATAAACCCCAAGCTAGAAGATGCTGCGGTCCAGATTTACTTCTAGCTTTGTGCTTCCCAGGATCTGTTACTCTACCTGGCTCTCAGAGGTCATCAGATATGATAAGTGAAGCTGTCTGTCGTTAAAGAAATAAATAATAGGTTAGAATCCTGGTGTTTTAAGGGTAGTAGGGACAACACAATTTCTTGGTGTAGTGTTCTGTGAAACATCTAACCTTCCTACCTTCCCTACCAGGACAAACTCTGAGAAGGGCTATTTTCATCATCCAGCAGCTCACTGGGACTCTTCAGTGATATCCTCAAGACAAAGTCTTTATGTAAAGTCCTTCAAGCAGTAGATACTGATGTCAACATTGAAATCAGCTTGAGTCTTCTGAATTCTTCACTTTGGCCTTGGTCTACCCTAGCAACTCAGTCTGTGCTCTAATCACTCTCCTGAGATATAGAAGGCTGAACCATTTTTTTCTTTCCACATGTTCATGAATCTAGCATTCACACACAGAAAGAACTTGCTAGAAATGGGCATACACACACATACACACACACACACACACACACACACACACACACTGCTTTAGTGTGGCAACTGCAACATCCTGGATTAGCTTTGGGGTCTGCTAAAACCTATTTCCCTCTTTCCCCACTTTTAATATTCTAAAGAAATCTATTCTTAATAATCAATTGGAATTAAAAAGAGCACAGACATTTCAAATGAACTATCATAATTAAGCACATATTTGAGAACCTTGAATTAATTTATTACCTAAAGCTCCATGCTCTCCAAATATCTCAATTTACAGCACACCCTACTCTTTCACTTCCTGTACTAGAGAGGGAGAAATTCCTATTACACAACAATATTGTAAAAAGCTCTCATTCATCTTTAAACAAAAGCTATTTACCTAAAGAGAACCATAAAGTCAAGCAAAGATAGTCTAGCTTAATAGTTAGTCATCAGAGAGACCAGAGAGACTTCATCCAGCACCTGATGGGAGCAGATGCAGGGTCCCACAGCCAAATATTAGGCAGAGCCTGGGAAGTCCTGAAGAGGAGGGGGAGGAAGGACTGGAGAATTCAGAGAGTTCAAGAACACCATGAGAACATGGCCCACTGAATCAACTGAACAGACCCAAGTGGGCTCACAGAGGTCAGGGAGCCTGTATGAATCTGACCTAAGTTCGCTGTGTATATGTTATGGTTGTGTAGCTTGTGTTCTTGGGGGATTCCTAATAGTGGCTGTCTCTGACTCCTTTGCCTGTGTTTGGGACCTTTTCCCTCCTACTGGGCTGCCTCATTGAGCCTTGATGTGAGAATATGTGCCTGGTCTTATTGTAGCTTGTTTTGCCCTTTTTGGTTAATGCCCCTGGGAGGCATGCCAGGGAGGAGAGCCTGGCGGGAGGGGAAGAGAGGAAACTGAGGTGGGGATATAATATATGAAAGAAGAATAAATTTTTAAAAAAGAAAGAAAAGAAAAAAAACTTTGTACAAAAATGCAATAGCACTTGCTCCCAAGCTTGATGACCCAAATTTGAATTCCTAGGACCACATGGTAGAAAAAGAGACTAAGTTACTGAAAGGTGCCCTCTGACCTCCACATGTGTGCCATGTGTCATACAGGAGATCATGCATGTGCACAGTAAATAGCTAAAAATATAAGGAAAAGTGCTTAAAGGTTAAAAAAAAGTGAGGTACTTAACTTAAGCCCCCATAAACAAAAAAGATAGAACACAGACACACACACACACTTAGAATAATTTTAAAAATTGGCTAAGTTAAGGTTCAAGTCACCTCAAAGTTAAAGTACGGATATAATAAACAATTCCTTCTAAGAAAGAACAACCATATTTTATTTGTATTGTTGCCCAGAAGTAGGAATAATAAAAATATATATCACAGAAACGCACAGTAATTCTTTATTTTATACTTTTTATGAACTTAAAATTGACTGTGTTGGGGCTAGAGAGATGCCTCAGTGGTTAAGAGCACTGGCTGCTCTTTCAGAGGTTCTGAGTTCAATTCCCAGCAACCACACGGTGACTCACTCACTTCCATCTGTAACGGGATCCCATGCCTTCTGACATCATGCAGGCTTACATGCAAATAGAGCACTCATACCCATAAATGAACAAGTCTTCAAATAATAATAAAATCCTTAAAAAGTTGACTGTGCCTTATAATTCCAAATAGAAGACCCATGTGATGATGGTCTGTGCTTGTAATTCCAACGCTCTGGAGGCATGAGGCAGGAGAATCGTGAATTTGAAATGACAACTATGCCACAGAATGAGACCCTGTCTCAAAGTACTGAGTATTGGTGATATAACTGAGCAGTAAAGCACTTGCCTAGCATGTAAAAGGTCCGAGCTTGAGTCCCAGCACCACAAGAAACAACATCTAAAAAGAGCAGAAAAATAAATGTTCAGATGTAATTTAAAAACAGACAGCTTCATTCTCTCAGTTAACTCAGCTTCATGCTTTCTAATTACACATATTCCAGTCTCATCTCTGTTTTTTACCCATCCTTGAAGGCTTTTTCTTCCTCTGTCATTATTCCTCTTAAATACTGTGGTTTAGAAGCACATGCATAAACACACACACACACACACACACACACACACACACACACAAATTCGCATTAAAATATGAGGTCTACATATGAGAGAAAACGTGTGTTGTCTTTCTAAGTCTGGCTGATCTCACCTAATAAAACGATTTTCAGTTTTATCCATTTTTGTACAAATGGCATCACTGCATTATTACAGTTTCATGTATCCCATTGCATATTTGTGCTATGTTTCTTTTTCATCCATTCATCTAGGCTGGTTTCAGTTCCTGACTCCTCTGAACAGCAGTGCACAAGCATCTCTAGTTTGTCCTGTGTGTCCTGCAGAGATATATATTCAAGAGTGACTTAACTTGGTCATATGGTAGCTGGAGTTGGAAGAGGGCATGGGAAGAGCAGGGGGTAGGAAGAGGAACAAATGAAAACAAAAATGTAATAACACAAATGTGTGAAGATGCCAAGATGAATCAGATCAATTCCCATAGTAGTTGAAAAATTAGTGAAACTCAGTAAGGCAGGACATTTTTTTCCTATTGGCTGTAGTTTTCTTTCTTCTTTCTTTCCTTCCCTCCCTCCTATCCTTTCCTTTCTTTTTTACAAATAATTCGGAAGAGTGTTGCTAGATTTCCCATTACTTGCTCAGTGAGTAATTAGACCTTACTTTATCATGATAGGTAGTTGAATAAAACAGATTTGGAATGAAGAGAATGAGTGATCAGTCCGAAGGGACTAGTGGTTGAATGGTTTGCAAGCGCATCCTGAAAACTAGTCTCTCATCCTCTCGTTGGTCCAGTAAAACATTTCTTGATGTCTAAAATACCCTCAGGCATTGTCTTGAGAAAATATGATAAAAAAAAATTCAGAGGTATGCACCCTTACATAATGCATGTCATTTCTGTCTTAAAGCAGACATTATTTATATGTGGTATGAGTGAGCTAGCATGCATTTGATTTGAGAAATCAAAGAGGATAACAATACTCAAATCAAAACAGAGAACTGTCTCCACCTATTCTCAATCTTCCCTTTCCTTCCCACAATTCATTTAGAGGGACTGGTGTGTGAATGGGTGATGGGGAATTTTCCCTCAGTGTTCCAGGGAGCCCTTAAAAAAGGATTTTGTTCTACTATAAAGCTAAGGGTGATGTTTAAACATGCTTCCCTCAGCATCCATCTCCCAGTTATTAAATCTGTGTATCTCCTAGGAGTCAACTATTTGATTATGAAACTTTGAGATTGCACTTTGAAGGCTGCTACATAAACATTTCCCCCAGCCTGTGTGAACAGCAAAATTGCAGTCCCACCCTACACAGAAAACAAAACCAGGTCCATGATGACTTCGGGAAGGTTACCTGTTACTACCAAACAAAATGCCCCAAAATGCCCAAACCCAGAAATGTTACCAGTGACCAGAGGGACATGAGGATTCGCTATGATCTAATCTTGATCATTTCTTGTGCCTGTCTTTGAAGTCTCACCTCATGTCTCCTGGTAGATACTGAAATACATGCCACCCTGCAGGCTTCTCTTCTGCCTCTAGAAGAAGGAAGGCCCATGCCGTAATAGAACAGGAAGCTAACTCTTCTTGAAAATGACCGATGAATCGTACATCATAATAAGCTGAAAGCAATCAACGGGGCATGGAATGTGTCGAGCTGGAGATGCCAGACAATGCCAATACTAAAACAATCGTACAGCCAGCCTGAATGAGGAATGTGGCCAGATTGACCACATTGTCCTCGGTAATCTGTTAAGGGATATTAGTACACATTTCTCAAGCAAAAATCATTACCTATCATTTAACAACTCCCACCGTGAATTATCTTGCAATTTGTCTAGTGCAAGGAATCTTACCAAATAACTGCCTTTTGTCAGGAATGATGAACACTCCCTACACAATGGAGACATAGTTAGTCGTCTCTGGAAATTCTAAAATATTTTCCATTTAACTGGGTGCACTACACTAATTTGCGGAATGATGAAGTCATCGGTCTTGGTCCTTCGTTCACTTTTTTATTTCTCATCTTTAATCTCATTCTCTTCATTTTCTTTATTACTAAGAGGAAGGCAAACTCACAAAAACCTGTTATCTATTATCCTTGTTCCAAATTTTGCTGGTTCTCAGTCCCCAGGGTTTGAAGTCAATATGTTTGGTAATGACTTTTTACAAAGAGAAAGGAAAAGGAACAGAGATTGGATTTCAAGTGTTATGATGAATGCGTATCTGAACTTTCAGCTGGGTTCGGCTTAAAGAACTCAGCATCAGTTGCTCAGGAAGTCATCTTCTGAGAAACTGAAATCTGACAGAATACTAAATAAAATTCTCTCTCTCTCTCTTCCTACCTCTTTCCACACACACACACACACACACACACACACACACACACACACACACAC
>NW_026596162.1:5101210-5120706 GCF_907164565.1 Psammomys obesus
CACACACACACACACACACACACACACACACACACACACACACACACTTAATTTGCTAAAAAGATTTAGGGGCTTCCTTACCTATACTGTAACCAGGAAACAGTTAGTGTGGTTAGTGTGGAGTCTGAGAAGCCAGAGTTCATCTGCTTTTCCTCTTTTTCTCCTTCAGTTGATTTACTAATTGGCTTCACATTACCTTCATGGCTTGTATTTTGTGGGCTATCAGGTAAAAAATAAATGAAGATGAGTTTTCTGTGTTGAAAAAAATATGCTAAAATGTATCAAAAAGAAAAAAAAACCCAGTAGCAAAAAGAATCCTAAAATGCAATGTGTTTTAGAAACACAGAATCCAATAAAAGCACTAATTTGTTCTGTGTAAGCCTGTGCACTGTGGAGGGGGAGGGGGGAGGGCAGGCTTTTTTTTTTTTTTCTCAGAAAGAGAAAACATGAGCTATGGGTAGCAGGAGCTTTCCTGGGCCCTGATTGTGAGCAAGGCAGCTTTTTGCTCAAGGTGAAAACCTCAGGAAATAATGTTGCATTTTGCATTTAAGATACAGACAATTTTGTCCCTCACACCTCCCCAAGTATTTTGCTCTTCTCTGCATTATTGTGTGGAAAAATAACCATAAGTGCCATATCTGTGTGTACAGATGTGTGCATGTATTTTCAGCCCTATGCATGCTGCGAGATGATATCCCAGTGGTGGTGGGCTACCTGGCCTTAATGGCTTCGTGCCATGGCAAGAATTTCAGTGTTTGTAGGTACGTTCTGAGATTCATGCAACAAAGTCATGCAGCAGCCGAATTTTCCCAACATCTCATTATCAAGTGGCAGGAAAGTATGTGTAACTTTTCATTTCTAAACAGAAGATACAGTTCCCGGTAATTTTAGCCAGCTTGTCCCTCAGCACCTGTAGAAGCCTGAGCAGAGACAGAAGGCCTAGGACTAGAGTGGAAGGAGCATCTCCACATTGGTTATATAGATTTTTTTTTTTTCACACACATCTAGAAGGCCCTGGGCTCCCAGCGGTACACAGATAAAGGACACAGAGAGTGGCTGGCTTCCCCCTTCGCAGACACCATCTTCAGCTCCTTGGATGATGCTTCCTCTAATGTTTGGGGGGAACTCTTAGATGTGTTGAATAGCAACTGAGATTGCCAGGACTGCAGCTGGAGAGATGGCTTAGCGGTCAAAAGCATTTACTGCATTTCCAGGGGACCCAAGTCTGGTTCATAGCACCCTTATCGAGTAGCTCACAACCATCTGTGACTGCAGCTCTAGGGGATGCCGTGATCTCTTTTAGCTTCTGCTGGCACCCATACATGCACATCCACCCTGACAGTCACACATAATTAAAAGTAATAAAAAAAAAACAAGTCTTTAAAACAATCACTGGCTTGTGTGAGCAGGGTCGGGGGAGGGGAGCCTTTAGAATGCCCAGTCACCAAAACCAGTATTGATGACTTCCCTGTGCTCACTGAAGGGCCTTTGGTGTCACAGTGGAGGCTTTCTTCTCCAGCGCTGACACCTGACAGTGCACTGTACAGAGAATAGGGTTTATTTCGCTTCATAGCTTGTCCACTGCAGCCATTTTTTGTTTGTTTGTTTGTTTGGTTGGTTGGTTGGTTGGTTGGTTTGGTTTGGTTTGGTTTTTGCTTTAATGGGAATCTTTGGACGCCAGAGATAACTGGATGCCAAGCATGGGCAAAGTAGTTCAAACCAGAAAGAAATGATCCAAAACTTGTAGGCACACTCACAAAGAGAAAGCAAGATGCCGTTGCAGCCAGGCGTTCGCCAGATGTCTCTGCTCCAATCTGAAGGCAAAGTAGAGCAGAGCACTGGCACGGAAGGCCCTTAAGCTCCTGCTGTCGCGTTGTTATTAATTAAAAATTCAGCAAGGGAAATCTCAAGTTCTTTGAAGGCGTGCTTTCTCTGTTTCCCCATGCGAGGATGAGCTCTTATAAATTCTATTTTATGATACTCATATTGATGGTTTGGGAGGACGAATTAATTGTTGGGGGAATGAAGCAGGAAAGTGAACACAGGGAGAAAAAAAAGAGTCTTTTACCAAAAGAACAATTAAATGAGATAGGTCATATGGTGAGGGGTGGCTATCCTCCTGGAGATTTCCCCAGCTCGCCTCCTTTGTGTAGGAGAACCTCAGAGAGGGTGCTACTTTCCTAAAGATCATTATTTAAGTCTACAAGCATATTGGGTGTTGACAGCCTGGATACCAAAATCTGAATGAAGGAATTTCAGAATTCCTTTAACTGGCTCTGACCATAACTCCATTGTTTCCCAGCCCCAGGGCCTAGAACTCCAGGCTTACTCATGGTTTCCTCTTTAAGTCAATCCATCGGTTGGAAGCAGGTGCCATCGGTTGGGTGCACACGTGAGGAAACACGGGTGTGCCTGTGCAGGTGCACTCAACTACGTCGCCAGAGCCCACACCTCGCTGCACCTAGCAGCTGAGGAGTCCTAAACCAGAGCTATGCCTGCAGCTGATGTTGGAAGTCTTCCTCCATAGCTCTCTGCCTTATTCATGGACGCATGGTCCCTCAATTGAATCCGGAGCTCACAGATACAGCTAGTTTAGCGCGCCAGCTTGCTCTGGCAGACTCCTGCCTCTGCCTTCTGCTGCAGGAAGGACCGCATGCCTGTTTGGCATCTACACAGATGCTGGAGATCTGCACTGACGTCTGCATCCTCTGGGGGCGGGGCCAATGCAGGAAGTATGTACAGAGCCATCGTCCCAGCCCAGTTCTCCCAGGTCAGAATCTCCTCTGCCCTGAAGCACAGTTCGTTTCTTGCTTTATTTTGTTTTAATATTTATTTTTTGTATGTGTGTTCGCATGCCCATGGAGGCCAGAAGAGGGCATTAGAACTCTTGGATCTGGAGTTCCAGTTGGCTGTGAGTCACCAACCCAAGTAGGTCCTAGAAACCAAACTCCAGTGTTCTTGCAAGAGCAGGAAGTGCCCTTAACTTCTAAGCTACATCTTCAACCCTAATGAAGCACATCTTTAAATATTTACAATACAGGTACCCACTGAGGCCAAATGAGCCTATCTTTTAGAAAACATCAAGAGGTCATGACATGTTTGCCTGTGTTCCATTTCCCAGATGCTTTGAGTTTTGATAGAACCTCTCGCTGACATAATCTTGATGTTTTAAACTTCAGGATGGCAAGTTACAGAGTTTTGTGTGAACATACATTTTTTTGGGGTGCCAGCTTAGATTTGGAACCCTGGCCTGGCCACATCGTATAGCCAGTGCAAACCCAACTCCTTCTTATGCTTACAAAATTGTACCCAAAATAAATCTGTATCACATTGGTGGTCCGTGGGTAAATTTTTAATGTTAATGTTTTCCCTCTCAAATAAAGACCGGATTAACTCATACACAACGTGATCCTTATAGATAACCCTCTTCTCTAGGCTGCCACTACTTGTGTGTATCTGCTCTTGAGAAAGTAAACACGAGCCTGGGGAGATGGCTCGGTGACTAAGAGCGCTTGCTTTCCAAGTGTGAGGACCTGCGTTCAGATGCCCAGTGTCCACACAGGTGTGATGATATACAGCTATAACCCTGCGCTACAGGGGGAAGGGACAACCTTGGGGCTTGCTGACCATCAGCCTAGTCAACAGCATTCAGTGAGAGCCTGTGTCAGGCGACTAACATGGTGAACAGTAGAGGGGGAAACCTGACATGCTCCTCCAGCCTCCTCACGCGCGCGCACACACGCACACACACACACAGAGAGAGAGAGAGAGAGAGAGAGAGAGAGAGAGAGAGAGATACACACACATACATGGAGACAGAGGGGAAAAAGAGGGAGGGAGAGAGAGGTACACACAGGCACACATACAGGGAGTGGGGAGAGGGTTTTGGTTTGGTTTTTTATTATTGACCATGTGCTGCTAACAGTTTCTAGGCTACGACACTATAATATCTAATCTCACATGGAGAACAGTGAGAAATCCCAGCATTAGGTTAGAGTTGCACTTTGACCCCTCGTTTGCCTCACTTTTATCTCTAGCCACCCCACCCCGAATGACTAGTTCAGTGGCCCAACATGAGGACTCCAGACCTGGGCAGCCACGGCTTGGTGGGTTTGGAAGTATGCTTCTCAGGGCCTCCTATAAGAACACCTGCTGTGAAGGGTGCAGTTTGCTCATAGCCTCTGGCTGAAAGCTTGCGGGAACTGCAGCATCTTCAAGATGAAGTCATTGTTTCCCAAGTCAGTGACTGATCTGGTCACACAATGGCTCCTAGCCGACAGTTCAGTCTCTGGTCAAGCTACATTATGTCTGGGAGGGACCTGCCCTACTCTTGTTTCTGTCTGCTGATGTATTGTGATAGCATTTCTGTTTTTAGCTTGTCTACTTCCTGGATCCCTTTCTCACAAGTGTTACCCCTTAGTCCCCTGCACTACAGTTTGTCCACACATCTAACCCATCTAAATGTGTGTGTGATGGTCTATTTAGTTATTAGAGAATAAATACATGCACAAAAAGTCAAAAATGAAAAATAGGAAAAAATAAAAAAATATTACCTATGTTACTATAGAGCTTCCTCAACTCAAAGACAAATAATAGTAGACAAATGTTAAGCTCTTACATATTGCAGAAAAGATATTTTAATCTAATTTTATTTTCTGTTTTATTTACTATTTTTTAAATTTTTATTCATTTATTTTATTAATTTATCTCTCTCTCTCTTTCTCTCTCTTTTTAGTGTGCCTGGTCTCAGAATTATAAATACAAATTCATTTTAATTCCCCAAGAAATTCCTTTCTAGTTCCTCTCACCATTTGATTGAAAAAAAAAAATCCTATGATAATTTGATGCTCTGTCCTGCATGCATAAGTTGCATTTACTGCAGAGTGGCTAAAAATTTGTTTGCATCTTTGTGGCTCAGATGCAAAAAGGCCTGCTAGGAACTCAGTAAATGTGTTTAATATCATGGCTGATTCACTTCAAGGAACTTTCTTTTATTATTTCCTTGATTGACTCCATCACTTCAATACCACTTTCCTCTCCTCAATTTTCACTCTAAGATTTCTGAGACAGCCCCTGTTCCCATTTTATTCATAACTTATAAAACTATTATAACTTTATTAAAATTATTCTGAAATGAATTTCAAGTTGTCTGTATTTTCTGAACTTCTCGCTTGTTTATTGCATGTAGATTTCTGATTTCTTAGAATTTGGATAGTTTTTCCTTTAAATCTTTGATTTTTTGGCTTTTGTTTTGTGGGGGTTTTTTGGCAGAAGATTTTCAGGTTTTATAAAGCTGTTTCAGTCGGCAGTGTTAAATTGGATGTGGTGACAGGTATGACTTGAGTAAACCACGTACATACTTTGTTTATCATCATCATCATCATCTACTGGACTCATTGTCTCCTGTAGTTTTTGTAGAACCTTCCTTACAGAAAATCTTTTTTAAAATATTTTTATGTTTTTATTATTACAATTTATTCACATTGTATTCCAGCTGTAGCCCCCCCCATCCCCTCCCAATATCATCCTCCCTCCCTCTTTTCCTCCCAGGCCCCTCCCTCAGTCTATTGATAGGGGAGGGCCTCCTCCCCTTCCATCTGACCCTAGCTTATTAGGTCTCATCAGGACTGGCTGCATTGTCTTCCTCTGTGGCCTGGTAAGGCTGCTCCCCCGGGGGGAAGAGGTGATCAAAGAGCAGGCCAATCAGTTCATGTCAGAGATAGCCCCTGCTCCTCTTACTTGGAAACCCACTTGGAGGCTGAGCTGCTATGGGCTACATCTGTGCAGGGGTTCTAGGTTATCTCCATGCATGGTCTTTGGTTGGAGTATTGGTGTTTGCAAAGACCCCTAGGCCCAAATTTTTTGGTTCTGTTGCTCTCCTTCTGGGACAACTGTCCCCTCCAGGTCTAGAGAAAATCTTTTAAATTCATAGCTTGACAACATCTGCTTACAACCCAATATTCAATTCTTTCCAGTGATGTCGTAGCTGTACTTACTGCACTGGGGCTTCATTGACTGCTTGTGCTTGTGTTTTCTTCCTCATGACTCACTCCTGTGCATACAAATCTGCTTACATTTTAATAACCTAACATAATATTTCCTCAGAAAACGTCACCCACTCGGTGCTCATTTCTCCATGAATGATTAATGATGATAATTTAGATGGAATCTTCTACCGAAAAGCACATTAAATAACAACGTTGCCAGCTCAGCCTCCTCATATCTCATTACACCGGAGAGCAACGCTTAGAATTAATGCTGCTATCTTACCAGTGGCCAGTCATCAATGTTGTATCTGTGTAGAAAAGGAATAGGTTAAAAATATGCATTTTAATAGATATCATTGTTGACTATCTTATCTTTATCCCCAGAGGCCTTATCAAGTGGTCATTAACAACTGTCCTTCTAGAATCAGCAGACTAGCGGTAAATGCTAACTCAACTAAATAATCCTGGGCAAACTAAGTTTTCAGAGTCTGTTTCTTCACAGACAGACAGGGCTGGTGAGAACACTGATGAACTCAGGGCACTCATTACAGGGCTTTGTAGGTTTTAAGTACCCAAAGGTGTTATCTACAACACTCATTGTGTGGGCAATCTCTCAGGCGTGGGGCACTGTCCATCTCCTTCCTACCAAAAGGAATTGCATGCTTATATTTCTTGTCACCTCATTGCACCTTGGTTTTAACCCCTACAGTAATCCCATTGTCTTCCAGAGAGTGTAGGATTGGAGGACATTATTAATAACACAGAAAGGAAAACTGGTGCTTTCTAATATAGATGATACCTGAAAACTGAATGCGAAAGTAGAATAATGACTGAAAGATGTGAGGGACGTTAGGGCGGGAAAGAGAAAGTTACATTTGATAAATGCCTATTGAATACATGTACTGAAATGTCACATGAATCCCATTAATATTGATAACTAACATAGATTTTCAAAAGAACTACTTTTCTGCTTTTTCAATTATACTATTAGACCAGGCAAGTGGCGCCTCCCACCCTTCATTACCCGGTGTAACCAGCAAGGACTTTGCCTATTCTATGCAAGCCGGTGAAGAAGCAATGAGGCTCTAGAGGGAAGAAGGTGCCCTTTAAGTTTCAGAGTCTCAAGAGTTTCGGAGCCACAAGCTTATTCCGACATCAAGAATTAGAAGCCAGCACACGCCTCCATGACAAAAAATAGTCAACACTAGACCCACGGAAGAGGAAGCCCCACAATGGTAAGGAGTAGGCAAAGTCAACTTGGAGGGCATTGCATAAATGGGGCAGGAGAGGCCGTGCATGTCAAAGTGGTGGACATTGCCTGGTGTATGTGCCGATGTGCTAGGAGTTAGTCCCTTCCCTGAACATGAGGACTCATTATGACAATGAAATGAAGGAGGGTAGAGAACAGGCAGACCTGGCCCTGCATCACAAAAATAAGAGTTTCTCCTTAGTGCCACCCTTGGAAACTACTAAACTGGTTAATGCTTCTTCGGAGGAATAATGCGTACTTCCTTGGGAAAATGGATTCATCCAGCTGCTGCCTGTTGATATTGAACTGGTACATGATACCACTGGTGCCTGCTTTCAGTGCTGTGTCTAAAATTCCAAGCTTCCACAAAACATTTAAGACCTCCGGAAGGAAATCCAGAGGTGCCTCAGATTATCTCCGATGAGGACAGAGAGGGCTGTTTGGATCCATCTGGCAGTTATGCTCCGGAAAGCAAACACAAAGCCCTCTGTAACTACTACAGATTTGCAACTTTCTTACTGTACGTTTAGTCCAAGTTCTAGACTCCTGTGAATCAATTAGTTTCCTGTCCTGTACTGTGCTTTGGATTCAGATTCCCCTGCTATTGACACTCAGATGCTCACAAGTCCCTCCATAAAAAAAGCAGCACAGCCTAAACCCAAAAGGTTTGTTCTAACATGTGTTCATGGGTTTAGCCAAGGCAAATGATAAAGTCTGAACTGAAGAATTTAAAACGTGTCGGGGAATGGGGACATAGCTTAGTCGAAAAGTCTGAGTGCTTACCTAGCATGTTCAAGGCCCTGGGTTCAAACCCTAACACCACAAGGGACAAAAGAGGTGTTACATACATCTGTTGGTGTCACAGGAGTTGTGGGGAGGTTCTCACCCTGGCTACAGATGACAGTTGACCTTTACTGTTTCGTTCTGCTTTCCAAAGTACCCATGTGTGCTTCTTTTCACTCACTGCTGTGCTTCTGCCGTTTACTACGTTAGCTAACTGAGAAGGTTCTTTGGAGCCTCAGAGTCATCGCACCTCTGATTGCTGCTCTCTGCATCCAGTGTGGAATTGGCAGAGTAAGTCTGTAAGGAACCTGGTGTGTGGAAACTTGGGGTCCCTCCATGGGAGGCTTCGGGATTGAGACTCAATCTCTGCTTGAATGGTAAGGGAAGGAGCCCATTAGTGTATCTCAAAGCTCCTTCCTTCCTTCTTGGCAGGGGTCGTTGCTTGGAGCCAGCAGGTGCTTAATGCTGTTAAATTTATGAGGAGTGAAAGCTGCTGGATTTCTTAACATCTGGGTAACATAAATTATCAGATCTTTTTTTTTTTTTTTCTTTTTGGCTCGACATAGTTGGAAAGTGATTTTGAAATCCATGGAAAGCCATTAAATAACCTTTTCCCGGAATGTGTTTATCTCTGAGCTTTACCTCTGTGGCTGAAGGTTGTCCCTGGATGAGCTGACAGAGCCTAGCCTGGCAGGAAGCAACATGTCAGGAAAAACTAAGCCAAAGTTATGTCTACTTGAGAGTCTTCCCAATGCAAGATGACTAAGCCAAAGTTATGTCTACTTGAGAGTCTTCCCAATGCAAGATGACCTCTCATTATTGACTTCCAGGGTCACTTTAAGATACAGATCATCTGTTACTTACATTTGTATATAGTTTTCAACAACAATAGCAAAATTCTTGTTCAAAGTTACCAACATGTGTAGAGCCAATGAATTAATCTCTAAATGGTGGATTTTACTTTTAAACCAAAACCTATATTTTGAGCTGTCCCTTTGTTCCATTTTCTTTTCCTTTCTCTGTTCTGTTATCACAGTACATATGGTATGTTTTCACAAGATATTGTGTGAAGAGTTCTGGATGTATGAGAAGCTGTTTTGGATACTACCCAAGTCTCTTATCTTTAAGGTCTTGATCATGAGCAAATTACATCCACAGCCATAGTTATCTTGTGCTTCTCAGAGTAGAATTTGTCGTAGACGTCATGGGTGACAGCCTTGCATCCATTACATATTATCCTAAAGGTTTCATTGGTAAAATTTTAATATAATATTGTATAGACTCGGGACATTACTCTATCTTCTATATGCACATGTCTCTGTATATCTGTCCTCTATCTGTATCTTAAGACATTATATATCACAATTGTGCAGACTCAATAAAACAAACACACTTGGCCTAGTGGGTGTAGTGTTTCGTAGTTCCCACAAAAGAACGCAATTAGGTCCAAAATATGATTCAGTAATATTTTACTTTACTTTGAAATTTCAAGTCTTCCTGATTTTCCATATTGACTATTTGGGAAAATGGGCACTTGAAAAAAAAGCTGCTATTTATTTATTTATTTATTTATTTATTTATTTATTTATTTATATATTTTTATTTTTGATTATTATTTTTTTTTTTAGCTAGCACTTGCTCTCATGTCTGTGAAGGGCTGCTCCAAATTGTATTCATTTCCTGGCAATTTTAGGATGTTTTCATAAGAGGAATTCAAAACCCACAGCTTTCAGATAGGATCCAAAATAATGCTTTGCAACTGAAGACAGTTTTCTTGGGGTTTCTCCTCCTTGAAATAAGAACAATAATGTGCCAGAGACCCCAAAGGGAAATATATTGTTAATGGAAAAAATTGCCTTCATTCACTCCTTCTATTTAAGGGAGCTCTTGCTGCCAGGTTATAATGAAAACATAAAGATCTAATACAAAAATGATCAGGAGAAAGAGGCAGGGGAAAGGAACCCAGAAAATACAGCTTCTAATCCAGATGTTAACGTTCACGGGTGGCTTTGTGAAAAACGGCCAACAAGCCATTTCATCTTCTCTGAGGTCCTTACCCACAATGGTCTGCGACACAAAACATTGCAAGACTAAAGGGCAGTACGCCGAATTTTCTTAAGCTGTGTTTATGCAGAATAAAAGGGAGAAGGGGATTTCTTTATGGTGGTTAATCTAAGTGGCAAGAATATCTAAAAGGTAGGAATAAGTAACTCTTTAAAACAGCTTTGAAATATCACACACACACCCATTTTGTTTTTAATTAAGCCAAAAATTGTTGCTGCTGACGAAATTAGGTTAGGGGTAAATCTTTGGAATTGAAAGGAAAAGGCCATTTGCAGATAAAATGGGATGTTGGTGTCTTGTTTGGAATGGGGAAGGAGAAGTGTGCATTTGCTTGTTTGTTTGGGGAGAAGAAACAGCGTCAGACTATTTTCCCAGACTCAATTGTAATTGTCTAAACTAAAGCTTAATGACAAATGTTAAAAGAGTGAACGACAGAAAGAGGTGAACAGCCGCCTTTCAGCCCATCTGCCATTGTTGGGGTTTGCATCTTAGAACTTATAAAACAGAGCTTATAAAACTTCACAAGTTTATAATTTGTTCCTCTAGCCATTTGATGTGTTCTGGAATCAGGATGCCATTAAGAAGTGACGCAGTATCACGCATACATTCGCGGTCTTCTACTGTGTCTAGCCAGGGGAGGGTCTAGCCAGGGGAGGGTCTTCCCGGAGATGTTACTTACTCTACGATGGGAATGCAGCGCTCACAGCTGCCCTATACACAATGGCAGAGTGACTTCTTGATCGAAGTCGCATATAAATTAAAGGAATACAGAAGCCGAACACTGTAATCTTTACAAATAGACTAATATGGCGCGACTAAGGCCAAAGCCCATCTGATTTTTACGGTAGCGGTGGGTTGACTTTGGTTTTAGGAGGTTTTGTGTCGGGAGCCACTCCCGCCATTACAAGATGGCGCCGGTTTCCTGCTTCCTGGTTCTTCTTGCCAGCATTGTTTTGCGATCTGCGCATGCGCCGCCTTATGCTAATGTAGGCTTGTGTGGTCCTCCATTTGGAGACCACATGCTAATTGGGTTTTGTGTGGAGCACCAATTACAGACGAACAAGTCACCCTGCTGGCTACTTAAGCAGAACGCACACAGGGTTCGGGGTCCTTCTCCATCTGCTGTTAAGAGCCTCACAATAAAGTTGCTGCTGGACAAATCCGTTGTTGCTGCGTCGTCCTTATCGGCGAGGGCTGCGCGGGACAGTTTTGTTCTAGTTTGTAGTATCCTTAAAATAGAACGTAACACAAGTCCTTGCTGGAACAGGAGTCCTCAGGAGGAGACAGGAAGACCGGAAGAAAGGAACCAATGAATTACAGCTGCCGTGGAAGGTCAGGGGTTATTCTAAGGAGAAACTCTGGGAATCAGAGCAAGACCCTTCTACTTGAAGTGACACAGCGTTTACTGCTCACTGCTGCCGCCTGTCAGTTAACGGCTGCATTACAGTTAAGTGGAGAGGAAAAGATCTGTGCTTAAGCAGAGTGACACAGGTCTCGTCAATGACACAGATGATCTGGAAGTTATCAAATAGAATTAGTAGCATTTAAAAATATTACAAGATTTAAAAAGATGAAGTCATAGAAAATTAAGAACTACCAACATAAAAAGTATTGACAGCAATAACTACTGACATCATAGACTATATATTACACATGTAATGTATAGATGAACGATGGTACTTTTTTACATTTTGTAACATACATATACCTAAATATTCATATATATATATAGTTTTATAATAAATACTATTATATATATATGTATAGAAAATATTTAGTCCTTATATATTTAGTCATATATATATATATGATGTTATATTATTGCTTATACGTTTTATGATTTCTTTTAGTATCTCTATGCATTATTTCTTCATCAAGACACATATATTATGTTATTTTCTTTAGTTTTTGCTTTACATAAACTAGACAAAATAGTAGAAGTCACAGGTACTAATTTACCAAAACACACAGTGAAAGCCTGTTGAAAGACTAAATATTTTTCTAGATGAGTTAAATAATTATTCTTTCCTGAAACATTTCTGTATTTATGAAATTTGCTTTGATGATGATGTAACAATCACAAGCATATTTGCCATGACATCCGCTGACTGTATTTTGGACCTCATATATTGGCCATAGGAGCAGAAACTGTTTTGCCTACAAGAAGAAAATGTATACAACCAATACTGCCCTCTAGGCATGGTCACATGTCTATAATGCTATTACCTGAGAAATGGAGGTAGGAGGATAAGGAGTTCAAGACCACCTTCAGCTAATAGTGAGCTGGAGGCCAGACTGGGCTATGTGAAAACATGTTTCAAAACAAAAACCCGAGCAAACTGAAAGAATCAAATAAAGAAAAATGTGCATCAATTATAAACAAAAACGATCGTTATCTGTTGTCACAGTATTTTAGTGGTCTATGATACAACAAATATTAGACAACAATATTCAGAAAGCCTATATTCAAGTGTGAGAATATATAGCGTCATATATATTCAAAATAAGATTGCATATTGTCATAGTTACTTTTCTGTTGCTGTGCTAAGATAGCGTGACCAAGGCAACTTCTAGAAGAAGCAGTTTGTTGGGAGCTCACAGTTCCAGAGAGCTAGAGATGTGGCTATCATGGCCGGAAGCCTCTCAGCAGGGAGGAATGGTGCTAGAGAGCATCTGAGGACATGCCTCTTTATCCGCAAGTAGAGGGCAGAAAGAGAGAGACAGAGAGAGAGAACTTGGAATTATGTGAGCATTTTAAAGCTCAAGGCCCACTCTAGTGACACACCTCCTAACCCACTCTCAATAGTTTAACGAACTGGAGATCTCAAGCATTCAAATATATGAGCTTATGAGGGACATTTTCATCCAAACCATCACATATATGTAATATATTATTCGTGTGTAAATAATCAAATTGTTTTCAATTATCTAATATGTCAACATTATTTGAATATATATGCAATATGTCACACATCTTTAATAGGATAATAGTTTGATTTTGTGCTGTCAAGAATTAAGAGTTTATACTGATACCCTATTTATTTCTATAAAATATTATCACTATATGACCAAGTTATAGAAGAAATGATTATTTCTTAAGAAAATATCTTCAAAATTTTATTTTATTCACTTTATATCTTTGTCCTAGCCCCATCTCTCCCCGCCCCTCGGTCCCATTTTTTTCCCTCTCCCTTCTCCCCTTTCATCCTTCCCTATTCCTCAGAAAAGGGGAGCACCCCTTCCCAGCCACCCCACCTCATCAAGTTGTATGGGAACTGAGAATGTCCTCTTGCCCTGTTGTCAGGCAAGGCAGTCCTGCCAGGTGGGAGTGATCAAAGAGCTGACAACCAAGTCTATGTGAGAGATAGATCCCACTGCACTTACTGGAGGACCCACTTGACGCCTGGGCTGCCCATCAGCTACATCTTTGCAGGGGACCTAGGTCCAGTCCTTTCATGCTTGGTTGGTGCTTCAGTCTCACCAGGCCCCTCTGGGCCCTGGTTAGTTGGCTCTGTTGGTCTTCTTGAGGGACCCCTGTCATCTCTAACTTCTTTTCTCCTATCTCCCACTTTTCCACAGGACTCCCTATGCATTGCCCAGTGTTTAGCTTGGAGTCTCAGTATCTGTTTTGAAGTGCTTCTGGGTGGATCCCCTCAAAGGACAACTCTGCCAGGCTCCTGTCAGCAAGCATGGCAGATTATCATTCACAGTGTCAGGGGTTGGCTCTCTCCCATACGGTGAGTCTTGCGTTGGGCCAGATATTGGTTGGGCATCTCCTGAATCTCTTCTTTATCTTTATTCCTGCACAACTTGTAGGCAGGGCAAATTTGGGGTCAAAGTTTTTGTGGGTGGGTTGGTGTTTCCCTCCCTCAATTAGGAGAACTGTCTAGTTAGAGGGTGTCCTCTTTAGTCTCTATGGCTCCTGCTACTAAGAGTCTCTGATAGAGTCCCCCCTCATATCCTCCCTGGCTCTTCCTCAGAAAATTAGGAAGAGATTTCCCTCAAGATCCAGCTATACCATTCCTGGGTATATAACCAAAAGATGTTCCACCATACAGAAAAGACACTTGCTCAGCTATGTTCATGGCAGCTTTATTTGTAATATCCAGAATCTGCAACAAACCTAGATGTCCCTCAACTGAAGAATGGATAAAGAAACTGTGGTACATTTATGAAATGGAATACTACTCAGCTATTTAAAAAAATCATGAAATTTTCAGGCAAAAAAAAATTGCACTAGAAAAAAAAAAATCACACCAAATGAAGTAACCCAGACCCAGAAAGACACATATGGCATGTGCTCACTTATAAATGTATTTTAGCCATAGAGTATGGGATAAAGGATGATCCAAAAGAGGTTGCTTAAATCTCACTCAGAAGGAGAAATAGAACAGACAGAGGTAGTGGTTGAAGAGAGGGAACAAGGTCGGAGAGGAAACACAGAGAGATATGAGGATGGAGATCAGACTCAGGGAGAGTGGAGGCCTGTAGAGAAAAGAAATAATTTTTGGTAACTTACAGACCTCACAATTTAAATATCAATTTGCATTTCTCCCATATTCTGGGATTTATTAGCCACAATGAATGAGCAAATACATTCAGACAAGAACTAAAATGTTTTTCATGCTTTAATTTATTGGCTCTCTAAATCATATCCAGTAAAGCAAAAGTAAACATAATGAGTTCATTGCATTTTTCCAATTATAAAATAAATGGCTAAGAATCACCAATTGCATTTTACATCAAATACTATTGAATGGAATTTTTCTAGAACCACTGAGGGGCTTCCACTGATGAAATGAAAGGAAATAAAGATGGCAATGGTCTTCTGGTTAAGAGCTGCCCATTCAAGAGGTGGTCTTCTAGTTCTGTGTTACCTATTCAAGAGTTGGAAAGTTACGCTGGCTTCTTCAGACTGCATTAGATGAGATAATATGCCATCCAAAGTCATTTGAGTAAGAGCCACTTAAAGTGTTTAACACAAATGTCTATCCTGGGTATTTGTTCATGTACGTTTTGAAATTCCAATCAGATGATGACCACCTACAAGTCAAACACCCCAAGGGGAGCCAACTTCACAAAGTTAGAGCACGTTTAAAAGCTTAAATTTCGTTTTAAAGTGGAGTCTGGAATTGACTTTTAAAAATTCATTTCTGAGATAGAGAGAGAAATAGATGCAGGAAAAGAAGGGAGACTTAAAGGCTAGCATCTAAAATTTTTGAAATAAGTGTAGAATCTATACTTCATTCACCATTGACTAAGACTATAACCATTGGGGTAAGATCTGTTCTCTCTCTCCCTAGCAGGAAAACCTATAACTTCCGGGTTAACTGGTCATCCAGTAAAGGGATGCCATTGTTTAGCATCTGTTCCAGTTATTTCTCTGTGGCTGTGAAAACCCCCACAACCGAAAGCAACATGGAGGAAAGGGCTTGCTCAACTTACAGGTTTTTCCCTCATCAAGAGACCCCAAGGGGGGGAGAAGGGAAGGTGGGATTAGGAGGGGAGGAGGGAGGGGTTTATGGGGGGATACAAAGTGAATAAAGTGTAACTAATAATAATAATAAAGAAAAGAGAGCCCAAGGGGCAGGAGCTGAAGTAGAGGCTCCAGAGGATGCTGTCCACTGCCGAGCTTCCTCTAGCTGGCTCAGCATTATACAGCCCACATTTACTTACCCAGGTTCAGCACTGTTAGCAGTGGGATGGGCCCTCTCACATCAATCAGAATCCCCCAGAGATATGCCCATGGGCCAACCTAATGGGGGCAATGCCTCAGTTGAGGTTGTCTCTTCCTAAGAATGCTGAGGTTTGTTCAAGTTGCCCCAAACTAAGTATGACAGCATCTCAGACAGTCGTGTGTGTTCATATTACCATTTTCAACCAATGGCATGTAAGTGTGCACTTCAAAGAATCTTTAAAGTAGATGGCTAAGCTACATCCTGTTAACTCTCTTCTGGGGGTCTTTTGGAGAGGAAGATTCATGGCTAGAATGATTCATTATCACCCCTACATTATGTTCTAGAAAACTCATTGTTCTTGAAAGAATACATATTTATTGCTTTTTTTTTTTCTCCAAATTTTGTTTTATGCAGCCAACCTAACACTAAATGACATCTCACTCCACTGTTGTCAGGCCCCTCCTTTATCAGAAATTCAAAACGAAAAACTATTTTGACGGAAGAGCAAGCATAACTGAAGATTTCATGGGGGTCAGGGTTTGTAGACACTACAGAAATTGCATTTCATAAAGTAAAGCTCTCTCATGGTGGGATAGCATCCTTTAAAAAGGTTGCTGCCCAGAGGTCATTGCCACCATTCCCTGCACAAATACCAATGAGCTTTGCTTTCATTTTTATCCACCAGTTGCAGGATTTCCTCCTGCCAAATGCCTTGGCCGCATAATACAATCATAAGGATAAAAACTTTCCAGTGAGCTAACTGTCAATGTCAGAAGCTTTGGCACTTGAAAACGTACCGTCAAACACAGCCTGAAACCCATCAGCTGTTAAAATACAATATATGGAGGCTGCTTTTGATTTTGACATAGTTATGCAGTCAGATGTGTATTTACCCTTGCCAACAAAGTTCAAAAACATGACCATTCTTGTCGGAGAATATGTTGTTTTCATTGGTCTTGAGTAAGTTGATTCCTGAAAAATGAGGATTTTTTTCCCCATGCTTCCTGGGATGGAGCACTTTGTCCACTTGGAAGGTTCTCCAGGAGGGTACCAAAAAGCCCACGTGCTGCTGCTGTGGTCTGTGACTGCACTTCCAGTGTCAAATGCTGGCAGTTTTTGGATGCTGAAGTTGAAGCTGCTGGATCATAAATCTCAGCTCCTGTTTAAGTTCAACTGCCAAGCTCATCATTAGCTTCACAGCCCAGCTGGCTGTTACTAATAGACCCCTTCTGCACGTGACTTGAAGCCTTCTGGTTTGGAACAGTCAAACAGGGTTCCTGATGGAGAGAGTGCTGCTGTGATCTGACCATGAACATGTCGGTGCTCTCTCTCCAGCATGTACGATGCAGTGTTTTCAGTGATTGCTGTAGGAAATGTCATAGGGGACCCTGTGACCTCTTCGCTACAAAGTGTTATCTTTAGCATGTGTGCTCTGATCTGCTACCAGGAGAGTTTTCACAGAGTCCCAGCATGAAGAGGCATTCTCTCCAGCCTCACCTTCTTTGGGGTTTTGTATTCCTTAGGACAGGAAGTGCTGTTCTCTCTCAGGTGCTGTGCTTGCTGTTCTGTGCTGTGCTGGCCTCAAACCCTCTCCCCAGGGATGAGCCCCCTAACCCAAGTAAAGGATGAGAGCAGCCACAGTGGGAACAAACATGGTAAGCCCACTGAACACATTGAAACTATCTGTATGCAGGGTTGATTACACATTTACAAGCAAATCAATGTAATATGCCACATCAAAAGCTAAAGAGTCATAATAAAATTATGAATGATTAATATGAAACTCTCATCTGTGAAGAAGACACCACCAGCAAGGGACCCAGAAACTTTTAAAAAAGAGCAAGGCAAACAAACAAAACAAAGCAAACAACAACATTCATAAAATCAGCATAAAACATCACTTAAGATTTCCTTCTAAAGCTGCAACAAATGTGAATGTCGGCTTCCATCATTCTTGTTCAATTTGGTACCAAAAAGTCACAGCACAGTAAAACAAGAATAGGATACCAATGGTTGAGGAAGAATTAATCCATCTTCACATATCATCAGTTAGAGTGTTTCTATATGAATTGCCAAGAAAACTATAAAAACTTATTTAGCAGATTTGGAAATGTTGGGAGATAAAATAATATGTGATAACTGTTACCTTTTAAAACAGTAATGAAGATCAAATAGAAAGCAAACCAGGGAATTAAAGAAAATACCCATGATTGTTTTTCTAAATGAAATACTTAGATATCTATAAATTTTTTTAAATTAAAAATGCCCCAATATCATCTTGATGGAAAGTAAATGAAGAAAGACTACAATTTAGAGTGGAATAGAATGTTCATGGATTGGAGCTATCAACATACTTATTTCTTCTCTCTAAATCAATAAATACATAGCATTGCATATGCTATCAATGTCAACTTGATGTTGTTGTTTGATGCTGTTCCTGAGAGAATCCTCGTTCATTTTTCTAATGACATGTCTATCAGTTGCTCAAAGTGCAATGGCAGGGGCCTCAATTGTTAATTTCTACTTGTGTATTTTCCCTTTCACTCTCAGAAGCTCTTGCATCATATGGTTTTAAGCCCTAGAACTTGATGCATACACCCTTAGTAGAGACGTATCTTTTCTTCTTCTGGATGACCCTTTAGGACCATGTATTATCTGATAGCATCCTTCTTAATTATCTTGACCCTAATGCAGATTTTGAATGGTATTCACATATTTGCTCCTTAAATTGATATTGTGTTTTTTTTTCGTCACCATTTCTTTTAGATTGCCTATATTGGTCTGTTTTGTGCAAGCCCTCCCCCCTTTTTTTACACGACAGATAATTGGGCTACGTTTCTTCAAAATCTTATCTGTGTTTTAACTGATGTGTTTGTGTCATACACATGTCAAGTAACTGGATGAGTAAGAACTTCATTCTGTGCTTGTGTCACGTGTATTTTTTCCTCATCCTTCCTTGCTTCTTCACCTCTACTGTCTTATTCTCATCTTTCTGTGTTACTTCAATATCAATGTTTAATCATAATGCTTTTGAATACATACATATGTGTTGTTTTTCTGTACACACCTTAATATGCCTATAATGAATAAATCACACACAGTCAACTAATATCAAACTTTTACCAGTGAGTGATGTGTGTGAAAGTCCATTTGCAACATTTTACCATTCTTTATATATATACACACACATATTTTTCTCTACGTACACTGATCAATACATCAGATGGCATTACACATATTTTTTAGGTGTCAAACATAAAATGTATTTTTTACAAACTATTCCAGAGAAGGGCAGTCGGTCATATTTACCCCTATTTTTACCTTTTCTGCTCATATATCCTTTCAAAGGCCCAGTTTTCCTTTTATGATAATTTTCTTTATTTCCACAAGCCTTCTTTGTGCTCCTTTTAGTAGCTGACCTTCTGGTGGCAACTCATGTTGGTTTTCCTTTGTGTGTATTTGTGACTGCGTGTGTATGTGTGTGTGTGTGCATCTCTGTCTCACAGCTTGGATGAAGAAAGGCTCCATGGATTGTAGGGTCCTAGTCTTTCAGCACTTTGCTTGTGTTTCTATTACTTCAGAAATATATATAGTCTATATAGATTAGTCTTTCCCTTAACATTCACTCTCTCTAGCTGTGTTAAATTGTTGTTTTCTAGTTTAGTCAGTAGGTTTATCTATCTATCTATCTATCTATCTATCTATCTATCTATCTATCTATCTATCTATCTATCT
>NW_026596162.1:5120716-5194053 GCF_907164565.1 Psammomys obesus
TCTATCTATCTATCTATCTATCTATCTATCTATCTATCTATCTATCTTCCATAACTTTCTTCTGGTGGGTTGTTGGCCTCACAGTCTTTTTTCCTCTATCCTTTGGGGGTTCATCTACACAGATGGTGGCCTTTCGTCAGCATCCCATAATTCCTTCAGCTTTTGATTCCTACTTTGGTAGTGTTTATTTCTTAGTCTACACTTTCCCTGTTGGCTAGAATTGAAGAAAGCTTAGATTTGTCCTCAAATTTGCTGATTCTCCTCTCCACCATCTCTGCTCTGCTGTCAGGTCCGTGCAGAAAGATTTTCATTCCATTTCCACAATTTCCACATTGTTGAAGTTTTGTAACTTCTGCTTCTCTTCTGAGAGTTCCTGTTGTTGTTTCCAAAAGAATTGTCGTTGGCGGTATGCTCACGTGATGACTGCTTTGCACACCATTGGATATAATGTCAACCATTTATTCCCAGCAATACTGATAAAAGGTTCACCTTTTCCATGCAGATTGCGTCTTTGTGTTCCTTGGTAGAGGGGGTTTGGAATGTAAAGGGGAATAAGTTGTTTTTATTTACTACCTTGCATTCAGTTACTCCTAGGTTGTCTAGTATTTCCAAGAGAAGGCACTGAGTTCCACCTTAACCTTTGCTCCTGATGTCATGCAAATCACACCAACCCCATACATCTGTCCTCCACCCTTTCCATAAACCTGCATTCTGGTTGTTAAAAGGTTTAGACAGAAGGAGCTCGACGTTTTATGAGATTATTAAAACAAATCCAGGTTAAAATAATTTCTCCAGAAGAAATAATAATGCTTTTCAGGGAACAGAAAGGCAACTGAAGGGTTTCAAAAGATAAGCTGAGGTTCAAGTAAGAATTCAGCTATAGAAAAGTTTCTCAATACTCTTAACTGTTATTAAACCATTCTGAGAAGACTCAACTTCACCTTATTATTATTATTATTATAAAGAAAAACGTTTAACTGGGGCTGGCTTACAGGCTCAGAGGTTTAGTGCATTATCATCCTGGCAGGAAGCATGGCACGTTCAGGCAGACATGGTGCTGGAGAGGTGGCTGCGAGTTCTACATCTTGGATTCTCAGAAAGCTGGAAGCGAATGGGACACACTTTCTCCAACAAGGCTAACTCACTCCAACAAGGCCATATCTACCCCAGCAAAGCCATACCTACTCCGACAAGGTTATACCTACCCCAGCAAGGCCATACCCACTCCATCAAGGCCCTACCTTGGAATAGTGCCACTCCTTAAGGGCCTATGGGGGCCATTTTTATTCATACTACCATACCCTTCTTCTCATGTTCTGGTTCTTCCTCCACACATTTTCTGAGACAAGGTTTTGCCATGTAGCACAGACTGGCCGGGAGCTCAATATTTAGCCCAGAACTGTCTCAAACTCGCAGAAGTCATCCTGTCTCAGTCATGGCCCCTGCTCCCAGCCAAGGGATGGGATTACAGGTGTGAGTCTTTGGGTTTTATTCATTTCTTCTTTCCTTTCATAGTCTCAAACCTTTTCTTTGAATTCTTCTTTTTTTTGTGATGAGAGCAGTAAGAACTATGGTAGACCATTATGCCAAATATTAAAAATAATCTTTCAATATCTCCCTGCTATCATCTGCCTTCCCTGATAGTATCAGAGGAATTTTTATATTAAATAATAGCAAATGATTTCAGATAAAGTGGTCCCATAGTAGTTAATCATAAAAATAATTTTAACTATATGATGCATTGGTCACTTAGAAAAAGAAAAGTCTTAGCTAATATGTCATTATGAAACTTTTATCTGCTTACTATTGACTACAAATATTACTAATATCCCAAACCTTTTTGTTTTAATTTTAAGAAACTCAATTTCCAATAATGGTGTCTTGTTGTGTTCATATATCAACCGTTGTAACCTTTACATCAAGCTGGGTGACTTTTTATTGCATTCACTTATTTCTGCCACATCACCTGCTGGACAGACTCATCCTGGCCATTAACTCATCTTGGTTTCATTTCACCCTAGACTTGATTCTTGAAATATGCAAGGGCAAAACTACCTAAAAAGATGATGCCCCTCTGAGTTTGTATTCAAATCCAAGTTTTGGTTTCACAAGTGTGTATGCGTGGGAAGTGTCTAATATATTTTAGCCAACAGTAATCTGTTGACTTGAAAATTTCACCTCATAAATTGGGCACGGAAGAAATGACTGTATCGGCTTCTCAGAGTAAAGGAAGAGACGCGTGCAGAAGCTGAGTACCACACACAGAGAGGCATATTGTTTCTAGCATGGAGAACATTAAGCAATACCCCAGCACAATTCACTTTTTATTTTTTGATGAATCAAAAATAAAAAGCATGGCTTGAGTGCATCTCTCAGGGAATGTGGGAGAAAGGGTGTGTTCTAGTGGATTAAACAGAAAATTTTGACTCTTGGGAGCTTAAAAAATGCAAGAAACTGACAGCAAAAGGGGAGCACCCGGGTATAAATATATAAATGCCCAGCTTAGCAAATGGCAAACAGGAGAGATCAGCAGAATGAAGGAGAAACCTCCTTGTCTGGTATAGAGGGACGGAGAAGCAGAGTTATTTATTGACTGATTCCAGGATGCTGTTTCTAGGCAGAGACCTAATGAGGACGAAAAGTTAGTCCCATGGGACAGAAGTAATCTTTACTATCACCAAGTTCTCCTGTCTCCTACAGCTATTGTTCTCAGCCTAAGTAACTGGTTATAGGTTTGCCTGTGGGTTTGAATGAATGCTGGTGTAATTTCTATAATTTGTTCACAAGATAGTGGTTCAGAAAGAAAAATAATGGCTCTTCCCCAAAACATTTTCTTTTTCCTGCCTGGGCTAATGATGGCTTATTGAATGACTTATTAGTATAATATGGCAGAAAAGAGAACCCTTTGATCTTGCATCTTTCTATAAAACAATCCTTTCTAGGAATCAACATAGATATAATCACATGAAAGCAATTGGTTACACAATACCAAGCAGTCAGCGCTGAAATTATAAAAGTAATCTTATATGGACTGATCAGGTTATATTTAAATATTTAGGACTGTGTGTGTGTGTGTGTGTGTGTGTGTGTGTGTAAAACAACAATAAAAAAGACATGAATTTGAGAGTAAGCAAGAGACATATTGGAAGCATTGGAGAGAGAGGAAAAAGAAGGGGGAAAATGATGTAACTGTATTTTAATTTAAAAAGTATGTTTACTTCCATTACACATCGAACATAATACAGAGCAGCAGAGCACCTGGCTGCAGAAGTTAGGGCCTTCCCCCTGTCCTTACCTAAGGTGGGGAGCATCAGTCTGTAATCCACCTCTGAGTGGAAGCTGATAGATGCTCTCCTCTTGTCAAGAGGCCTATGTGGTTCTTTACTTATGACAAAATGCCTCTGAGATGGTTGACTTTATGGATAGACTTGCTCCAACCTAAAGCCGCCTACAAAGAAAGCCTTACTTGAGTAATTATCTAGATCAAGTTGACCTGTGAGCATCTACGACAGGGTTGTGTGGATTGCTCATTAGCATGGAAATACCCAGCGCTTCACGGGAACCACCTTTTCCTGGGCTGGTTCCACAACTGTTTGGAGTGAACCAAGATAGCTGAGTACAAGCCATGTAGCCAACAGATAGCACTGGTACATTCCCTTCTCTCTGCTCTTGACTAGGAATATGGTGTGTGGTGTTCCTGCCCCAACTTCTCCTCAATGATGAGCTTAAACACGGTGTTATAAGCCAGACAATCCCCTTCCTTCTTTGTGCTACTTTTGGATATATCACAACAACATAAATGAAGGTAGAACACCAAAACAAAGACAGTTTAAGGGAGGAAGGTTGATGTTAGTTCACGGCTTTCAGAGGACACTCTCCACCATGCTGGGGAAGACATGGTGGCAGGGGTGGGGAAGACGGCTCCATCACATCTGTATTCGGGAACAGATAAATGCTGGAATCAGCTTATCTTCTCCCTTATATTCAGTCTTGGACCCCAGAGCATGGGACAATACTGCCAGCATTCAGGATTAGCCTTTCTCCTCAGTTAAACTTCTCTGGAGACAGTCTCACAGATGCACCTAGAGATGTACGTCCAAGGTCATTCCCTATCCAGTCAAGTTGACGGTGAAGACTGGATCACTGATCCAGTTGATCCAGACAGTGAAGACTGATCACAGGCCCCTTTTGCTTAGACTTCCTCCTCAACTTCCCTTCCCAAGCAGTAGCAGTGACCCAGAAAGATGAGATAAGTTATAGAAAGAGGAGGAGGTAATGTAAAGAGAATCTGTTTCTCTATTAACTGGTTTCTAGGTCACATGGTTTTAAAGCCACTCTTGACTTGGGAAAAAATGTGTTTTTCCATTTATTCTCACAAACACCTGTAATATAGCTTGTGATAGACTATCAACTAAGACACATGTGACTTTGTTAAAGGAGCCGTGCAGTTGAGTATCTGTCATTTAACTTTACTTTCCATCTTTAAGTACTTAAAATGTTTTCATATAAACCATAGCAATGTGATTGTGCTCTTGCTATATACATGATATTCCCTGTAATAGCCACAGTAGCCTCATTCTAGATGAGGACATAGTAGGCATGCCAAGTAATTTAATTCATGCTTGCTTGTCAGCAAAACTGAATTAAAACCCAACTTCATTTTCATAACCCCTTGCCCCAATCTTTGACTTGGAGGGATGCTTCCAGATTGCCTGGGGAAAGGGCACTGGCCTTCAAAGCACTATTGACTCTGGCCATTCCTAATCTAGAGATACTGCACTCCATGGCAAGCCCTCACAGTATATAACGATGATAGGGATTTGAAAACTGGCAAGGCAGGCTTTAGATGGAAGAGGTATCAGGATAAATTTCCAAAAAGAGGGTAAAGGCACCAGGAGGATTTTCCTGACCCTGACTACACAGAATTGTGGCAAGATGTCCCTTTACACTGCTCCTGTTCCTCATTATTATCCATAGGGCACACTCCTAGAATTCTTCAGGGCTAACGTGGATGCTCAAAGATATTACATAAAACGGCACAGGGCTGGTGTGGTGCTGTCACACCCTATTCTTTTTTTTAACTTTTATTAATTACACTTTATTCACTTTGTATCCCCCCATAAACCCCTCCCTCCTCCTCTTCTAGTCCCACCTTCCCTCCCCCTTCTTCACTTATGCCCCTCCCCAAGTCCACTGATAGGGGAGGTCTCCTGTCCTTCCTTCTGATCTTAGTCTATCAGATCTCATCAGGAGTGGCTGCATTGTCATCTTCTGTGGCCTGGTAAGGCTGATCCTTCCTCAGGGGGAGGTGATCAAAAAGCAGACCAATCAGTTTATGTCAGAGGCAGTCTCTCTTCCCATTACTATGGAACCCAATTGGACACTGACCTGCCATGGGCTATATCTGTGCAGGGCTCCTAGGTTATCTCCATGCCTGGTACTTGGTTGGAGTACGAGTCTCTGGGAAGACCCCTGTGTTCAAATTTTCTGGTTCTGTTGCTCTCCTTGTGGGGTTCCTGTCCTCTCCAGATCTTACTATTTCCCACTTCATTCATAAGATTCCATGCACTCTGCCCAACAGTTGGCCATAAGTCTTGGCATCTGCTTTGATACTCTTCAGGGCAGAGTCTTTCAGAGGCCCTCTGTGGCAGGTTCCTAACTTGATTCCTGTTTTCTTCTTCTTCTGATGTCCATCCTTTTTGCCTTTCAGGATGGGGATTGAGCATTTTAGTCAGGGTCCTCCCTCTTGATTAGTTTCTTTAGATGTACAGATTTTAGTAGGTTTATCCTATATTATACGTCTATATGAGTGAGTATATACTGTGTGTGTGTTTCTGCTTCTGGGACAGCTCACTCAGGATGATCCTTTCCAGTTCCCACCATTTACCTGCAAATTTCATGATTTCCTTATTTTTCATTGTTGAGTAATATTCCATTGTGTAGATGTACCACAATTTCTGCATCCATTCTTCAGTTGAGGGGCATCTGGGCTGTTTCTAGCTTCTGGCTATTACAAATAAAGCTGCTATAAACATGGTTGAGCAAATGTCCTTATTGTGTACTTGAGTCTCTTTTGGATATATGCCTAGGAGTGGTATGGCTGGATCTTGAGGAAGCGCTATTCCTAGTTGTCTGAGAAAGCACCAGATTGATTTCCAGAGTGGCACACCCTATTCTAGAAGTCATCCCTGGATGACATATACTGCTCAGTACAATGGAAATGCTGTGTGGACCCTTGTGTTTGGGGAAAATGACAAGAAAAAAATCTCTAAGTTTCCTGGTGAATTGACTTTTTTTCATCCTATAGATTAGCTAAATCTGTTGATCCAAGAATATAGATATAACTTATTGAAAACCAGGGCAAAAGGAATGCATGGTGTTTTGTTCAAAGTCTTGCCATCTAGATCCAGATCCCAAACACATAAGCAGGTGGATTTCTTTAATTTCACCAAGTCTGTTTTCTAGAAGCATTTTAGATTTTCAGAAAACATGAGTAAATGGTGCAAATGATTCTGTATGCCTAGTTCTTCTATACTGTTGCAGGCATGAGCATATACTGGTGTGGTATATTTGTTAGAACTGATAAGCAAACATTGATACACTACACTGTAACAGACTGGTTAACAGCTTCATAAAGATGACTTTGTACTGTACAGAAGTCTAGGTTCAGCATCATTACAGCAGCACACAGATTAATTCAATTGCTTTGAAACTGTGATGCTGTGGTGTGGCTTAGTGATAGAATGCTTGCCTGATAGGTGCAAGGCCCCTGGTTAGATCCTAGAACTCCAAATCTCCTGAATCCATCTATTTCTTTCTGGCATGTCAATACACTGGCACTTCCTCCCTTGGCATATTTAACAATGATTGCATTATCTGTCCGTGCTGAAATCTTGAGAAATTTTTTTCTTAGATCTGCACTAAGGGTGGTGGACTTATCAGACAGATTATGTGTAGACCTCGGCAAAATGGACCACCATGAAACTGTCACTCTCCAGCTGGCATACAGGCACCTTCTAGCTGTTATTTCATTGCTCGTCAGGAGAAGTCCTGAGCATCAAAGGCAAAGCTTCTCTCCCACTTGGCAGTCATTGAACCAGTGAGTGACAGGCTTGGGATGGAGTTCCCTGGGTCAGTACTCAACTCAGACACCATCTAAGTGATCCTACTTGATTTAGGAGATTTCTGGTATGTTGCGATTCTCCTCATCAGTTCTATTTGTCATATGGCAGATAACGGTAGACTTCACGTCTCGAGTGGACTAAATTTTCAGCTGGTCCAGTGCTAGCCATGTTATGAAGATTGGTACAACACTTCCAAGCTCTTCACATGTTGGTAAAAAACTGGTTCCTAAAACCAGCTTAGTGCATCTGCTTGAGAAGCCTGAGAAACCTCTGAGAAGCCTGCTACATCTGAATACCTTATCTTTCATGCCAGATATCTCCTCCCAGGATGTGAAATACTGATGGAAACTCTCGCAGTTTTGTTGGAAGCACCATAGCTCAATACGTGAATTCACCGTAGATCTCCAGGGTTCTTGACCTTGGGAAACACTGGCTGTGTTTTCTTACCTCTGCTATTTATTCTGAATGTGTTGTAAGGAAGGCTTTAGGGTAGGAAAAACAAAAGAAACATTTAGTTACCTTTCCTTCCAGGGGTGCTCACATCTTTGATTTTGAATGTTCTGCCAAGGTGAGTATGTTTGAGTCTTGGTTTTATCACATAGAACTCTTGGAAAGTAATGGCATCCTAACTAGATCTTTCACAAGGACAAGGGTGTACCCTTGAATTTTAAATTGGAACTGTGGGTCCTTCTACTCTTTCTCTTTGCTTGCTGGTGGCTTTGGGGTAGCAGATTTCCTTTACCACATGCATCATATTGGGCCACTGTCCTAAAAGCAGATGGAGTGCAACAGGGGCACATGACCATTCACTGAAACCTCTGAAGCAATGATTCAGAGTAAACCTTCCCTCCTTCTAAACTGATCATCTTAGGTGCTTGTATCATGACGATGGGAAGCTGGCCAACACAGCAGTGGTACACACTGCCTTTCTTCCATCACCTTGACTGACAAGTACAATATTCATGACATGATTGGTGTCTTCAGCAATAGGATTCGACTGTCAAGTTTTGGGCAGAAACCAAAAGATTGGTAATTGCCTGTAATGATCAGGAGTCTGTGGGGCCTCTCTGGCCAGCAGTGATAAAAAGTGGCAATCTATTCCTCGTGCTGGGCTTCTGAGTTGGTAGCTTGTGGTGTCTAGTAGGGACACTGATCCTACATCACTTTATAGCTGCTATTTTTACTGGATTTGTGGTGTTGTTTTTCAGCCTCACCTCTCACCCGAGTGATTAACTTGTAACTTTGACTGTACCTGTTATTGGTTCCTGGCTAGATTTGTGGTCTACTACACAGAGCCTTGATCCAAATATGGTCAGACCTTTCTAATACAGTTATAAATCGAAGGACCATAGCTATCTTTACAATTAATACCCTTAGATAAAGAATTTTAAGTTAGCAGATAATAACAAAAACGGCGTAGAAATAGGAATTCAAAAGTATAGCAAACATTAACTAGCCATAAAAATAAGTTGAATAATAATAATAATACATGCAAAATCTCATGATTTGATTATTTTGATTTTTTTAGCTTTGTAGACTATAAATGTCAGAACTCATATGACAGTAAAAGGTGATAACTGATTGCTAAGCTTAATGAAAGCCAACACATAACCTCTGCAAAAACTATTTGAATAACAACAACAATAATAGACACCCAATGAACTTCCAAAGAAAACAGTTTTTTCTCTTCTCCCTCCCTTTACTTCTTTTTGTACTCCCTCTGTCCCTTCCTCCTTTCCCTTCTTTCTCTTCCTTTCCTCTTTCCTTCATCCTTCTGTTGTTTTCTTTCCGAACAATTGAATATGAATGACATCACCTTTGGGAAAACCCACATACATAACATATTGAACCTAGTATTTGTACTGCTAGTTCTGCTATGCTTTTTCACAAGTGTTTGTGTCTGTGTGTATATGTTTGCATCCATGTATGTATATATGTGTGCATATGTATGTGTGTATTTGTATTGAATGTGCATGTATGTATGAATGTGTTTGTATAGACGTATGTTGTATATGTATGTATATGGGTGTATATATGTTTGTGTTCTATCTGTGTGTGTGTGTGTGTGTGTGTGTGTGTGTGTGTGTGTGCTATCAGAGCATTCTGGAGGAAATGTGGGCTATTTTTCCATATGCCATATGCTGAGGCACAAGGCTTGCCTCAGTAGCACTGTTGTGAGCTATTCCCTATTGTGATGGCACAGCAACACTAATCCATTAAAAAGGCAACTGTATTGGGATCAAGAGAGTCCCAAGGTAAAACATGATCTTCACACCAGCATCTGTTTTCTAATTAGGATTGCTTAGTGGCAATTTTTATCCAATAATTTAGTTAAATTTCCTTCCTAAAGTATAAATATCCTCTGCAGGCCCATGGTTGAAGCTAAACCAATAACTGCACTATTGTAAATTACTTCATAATTATGTATTGATTATATATTGATGAACAGAAGCAAGTTACAAGACATCAGTTTCCCATATCACGACATTCTTCAAACTGGTTGGTAGAAAAATCACTTTCCCACTTTTTAAAAATAAATCTTTTTCTTGTATAAAAATATATTCCATTCTAATAGATGATTTCAAGAAAAATCTCTTTGCTTTAAAAAGCACTTTACATGAACAAGATACTCTTGGCTTACATCTTGCCTCTTTGAATGTGCTCAGGAGGCTTAGTGTAAAATCCCTTTGCTGAGTTGAAAGAGCTGAGGCACAGTTTGCTTTGTTTTCAGGCATGGTTAGAGAATAATAAGACAAAAAGCCGTCAGGACCTTTCCAGTCAGGGCTTCCCACTAGTCCAGTAACTGGCTGGCCATCTGCCGGAGCAATCCTTTTTATCCACTGACCTCTCTTACATCTGGAGTTTCTTCCTCCCACATGCTACTTATCCTGAATTCATTTGTGTTGACTGTATGTCCTGAAATGTTCAGTCATCTGTTTTGTAATGCTTTGTTCCATTCCAGTTACCGTAGCCTAATTTTGTCTGAGAAGATATGATCGCTGCATGCATACATCAGTACTTTTCAATGCTAGCGTAAGTTCAGGGCTCAGCCATGCCCTTGATGTGCGCCTCTTCTATGCTGGCCATGCCTGTCTGTTGAAAAAGTCATAGAAGGGTATATGTCTAAGAGCAATGGGTTGTATTTGGTGGTACAGGCAGAACTGTCTTTAAATCTGTGTGTGGGGGGGTTGTTTTTGGTTTTGTTTTGTTTATGTTTATGTTTTTGTTTAGCACTTCCTGGATTTTTACTCTGTAGCTATGTGATTTCCTAAGTGAAATAGACACATTCCTGTCTTGGGTTTGTTTGGGGGGGGGGTCAATGAGATGGTATTCTCACTAGAGACTTAGTCCTTAATATTCAGTGCTCAGTACAGAGGATGAGCTATTATGTACATCAAGATGATTGTGTTCAGTACATGGATGGGATTGTCTTTCTGGTCTCTGTCACACCATTTATCTCAGCAGGTTCCACCCTGAAACGCAGCCCATCAGTTCTGTGGGACGAATCTGTGGTCAGTGATACCAGGTAGAGCCTAAGACAATGCTTGTCAGAAAGCAGGTGTGACTACCCATCTCTAACTTTCTCTTCATATTTAGTAAGCAGAAGTTTCAGAGTGGTTTGTTTGTAAATCCCTCATAGGGACCCACAGGTCAAATCTAGCCAAACATCTAAGTGACATTTGGAGCCTGAGACCCAAAGGAACCTCTTTTTGTTTACGTTGGAAAAGGTAGCTCTTAAGGACTGTTAACCTTTTAACACGATAGGTCCTTTCTGTTTCAATAGAAAAGCTACTTAATCCTGTGGCATTAGCAAAGGAAAGCCCAGGCAATGTCTTTTGGGAAGGCTCCAGGATGCCTCCCTGAGATCAGGCTCATTCCTCTTTCCCTCCCACACTCCTTATCCATGTCCTCACACACACAGTTCACCCTCCTGGTTATTGCCCTGTTCCATCATTACAAGAAGGTACCTCTTTGTCCCCAGTCATCCAAGAAAAACCAGCCTTAGAGAGAAAAGGAAAGGGGGCAGAAGAGTTCAACACCCAGAAATCCTTTGACTCCAAGTGATAGATTTGCTGGCCAACCTGATCACCTGAGTCAAATGTCCCAAAGGTGAACCTGCTAGTCTTTAGTCCCACATCAGTGATTTACAGACATAAACACTTATATACCCAATGGAGACAAAATGTTTTGGCAAACCAAGAGGGAACTATATGTAAAGTCACTAGCTATTTTACAAACACAGATAATTTTTAAATTTGGTTATGTCCTTCAAAGAAAATCCAATTCTAGTAATATGTAAGACAGTCCTAGCTTTGTATATCTGTTTTTGTAAGTCACTCTGGTGACATGTGGCAATTGTCAGCAGCCAATGAGGAGGATGGAAGCTGGGAATCAGCCAGCCTGCAGTACTTGACATGATCTTTCATACCTTAATGACCGGAAGCTATCATGAAAGATTATTTTTTGTAAACTGGAAGTAAAAGCTGAATTAGTAATTACTTTGCCACACACTTTGACACAAGCCAGCCATGACGGGGCATCATGTAAGCACCAGATAGTGACTGGACAAAAACTGAGGTAACAGAATTGATGTCAAAAGCTATGAAAAGCTAAGGAGCTCAGGTGCCCTCTGATGTTTCTTCTCTATAGGGTGAAGAGCTGGTTCCCAAAGCTCCTGGCACTTGTTTTTTTGTTGTTGTTGTTGTTGTTCTTTATTGTTTGTTTGTTTTTTCATTACAGACTTTCAGCTTTATTCTGTTTGGTGCTCATCCAAATTGTGATGTCTGTGATTATAAAACTGGCTAGCATTTAGTCTGCAAGAAGGACAGGGAGGGACCAAAAGGGGAGATGGAAAGAGAGTAAGTGGTGCCAAACAAAATGATGAAGTAGAATAATTATGCACATAAGTAATTATTTTTACAATGACACCTCATTTTTCTGATGTTAAATATTGGAGTACTTACACAGGCTGGTTTTATTTGTGTTCCCGTCCAGAGTTTTATTAACAAAGGTTTGCTTGAATAATTGGATGTCCATGTATATCCAGTGGAAAGTTCAAACTTATTTGGCTATGTGCCAACTTTCTATCTAGATGACATTTAAGTAAAAGGCAGGAGATGGAAAAAAAAAACATATTTGTGTAACTTCGTATTCCAGACAAAATAATTCTTTTAAGTTTTTGCTGGTGGTCTCTACAGTTCTGCATTTTATAAACAGCTGATACTGGACAAAAGAAAAATGACAACTGAAGCGGTGCCATAGAAGAGAGCAGATGAACTGATGTATTCGTTGAACCAAGTAAAACTTACTGTGACCTTTCATACTAATTCATTTTTCTCCCAATTGTCAGCAGACACCCAGTGCAGAAAGATCATAGCTTATACATGTTTAGATCCTTGCCGAAGCTCATGAAAACCCCTCCAAAGACACTTTTTTTGGTGCATTGAGATGAAATCACTTTCACTTGGATTAAACACTAGACATTCACTGCTTATCAAACTCAGCCAATGGATTGAAACTCTGGCTTCATTTCTTTTTGTATTCTAGCCATGAATTTGGCTAGCATTAGTTACCAAGGATATATTAAAGCAAATTAGGATTTAGTGAGCCAAAGTAGCTGGACCAAAAACAACCTGGTTCAAAAAGAGCCCTAAGATAGTAGTAGCATTTGTTAAGAAAACCTGTTTAAGAATTCGATGCTTGTTCTCCTTAAAAACTATAACAACTGCAAAAAAGAAAAATCTACATTTAGTGCACATTTCCAATACGTCAAAATTTTCTATTGGTTTCACTAATGTATTATTATATGAACTGCCCAATTTTAAGATCGTTTAAGGTTTGGGGTAGAAATAAGGCAATTATCTAAATAATTCGAGCCAGATTTCTTTTTTTCACATTGGACTTCTCTACCATAAGAATATTTGTTTTAATCCATGATTCTTTCCTCCTCTGAGCTAATAGGCTCACAGATACAGATAGGATGGATAGAGATCTGAATATATGCTTTAATGCACTATTCTATAGTATAACTCACAACATTTACTCTTACTTTACATTTTATGTTTTTGAGAATTCCAAACACAAGTGCTGGATTTATGTTATTTCTACCCATTCTCTCTGCCCTCCTGCTCCTCCCATGTCTTCCAAATCTCTCTCAAGGTTATGACCTTTTTTCACTATTCTTTTTGCACGTATAAACTAGTGATGTTCCTTCTGTTTCTATTTTGTGGAATAGTTTGAAGAGAATTGGAGTTAGCTCTTCTTTGAAGGTCTGGTAGGATTCTGCACTGAAACCATCTGGCCTTGGGCTTTCTTTTGGAAGGAAGACTTTTGATGACTGCTTCTATTTGCGGGGAGGGGGATACAGGACTATTTAATCTATTTACCTGATCTTGATTTAATTTTGGTAAATGGAATCTATCGAGAAAATTGTCCATTTTATTTAGATTTTCAAATTTTGTGGCATGTAGGCTTTTGTAGTGAGACCTAATGATCGTTTGGATGTCCTCAGTGTCTGTCTTTATGCCCCCCTTTTTGTTTCTGATTTTGCTGATTTAGTTTCTCTCTGCTTTTAGTTAGTTTGGCTAAGGGTGTGTCTATCTTGTTGATTTTCTTAATGAACCAGCTCTTGGTTTCATTGATTCTTTAAATTGTTTTATTTGTTTCTAATTGATTGATTTCAGCCCTGAGTTTGATTATTTTCAGCTGTCTACTCCTTCTGGGTGTGTCTGCTTCTTTTGTTCCTAGGGCTTTCAGGTGAGCCATTAAGTTGCTTATATGAGATGTCTCAAACTTCTTTCTGAGGTTACTTAGTGCTATGAACTTTCCTCTTACCACTGCTTTCATCATGTCCCATAAGTTTGGGTAAGTTGTGACTTCATTTTCATTGAATTTAAAGAAGTCTCTAATTTATTTTTTAATTTCTTCCCTGACCAACCTGTCATTGAGTAGAGAGTTGTTTAGTTTCCATGTATATGTAGGCTTTTTATTGTTTCTGTTGTTGTTGAGGTCTAGTTTTAGGCCATGATGGTCTGATAGGATAAAAGAGGTTATTTCATTTTTCTTGTATCTGTTGAGGCTTGCTTTGTGCCTAATTATATGGTCAATTTTTGAGGAGGTTCTGTGTGGTGCTGAGAAGAAAATATACTCTTTTGAGTTTGGGTGAAAAGTTCTCTAGACATTTATTACATTAGGTCCCTTTGATTTAGGACCTCTGTAATTGTCATTATTTTCCTAGTGAGTTTCTGTCTATATGATCTGTCCCTTGGTGAGAGTGGGGTGTTGGAGTCTCCCAGTATTAAGGTGTTGGGATTGATGTGTGATTTAAGCTTTAATAATGTTTCATTTACAAATGCAGGTGCTCTTGTATTGAGAGCATAGATGTTCAGGATTGTGATCTCCTCCTGGTGGACTTTTCCTCTGATGAGAATGAAGTGCCCCTCCTCATCTTTTTTTTATTATTATTATTAATTTTGGTTGAAAGCCTATTTTATTAGATATTAGGATAGCTACTCTAGCTTGTTTTCTGAGTCCATTTGCTTGTAAAACATTTTTCTTTCCAGCCCTTTACTCTGAGGTAGTGTTTATCTTTGTTGCAGAGGTGTATTTCTTGGATACAGCAGAATGGTGGATTCTGTTTCAGCAATCATTCTGTTAGTCTGTGTCTTTTTATTTGAGAGTTGAGTCCATTGATGTTGATAGATAATAGTGACCAATGAATATTAGTTACTTTTATTGTGGAGTTAGTGGTGATACTGTGTTTCAATGCTTGTTTTCTCTTAATTTTTTGTTGTGAAGTTAACTATATCCTGTGTTTTCTCGGGTGTAGTTGATTTCATTAGATTGGAGTTTTCCTCCTAGTATCTTTGTAGGGCTGGGTTGCTGTGTAAATATTGTTTGTGTTTAGTTTTTTCATGGAATATTTTGTTTTCTCCATCTATCTTTATTGAAAGCTTTGCTGGGTATAGTAGTCTTGGTTGGCATCTGTGGTCCATTAAAGTTTGCATAACATCTGCCCAGGCCCTTCTGGCTTTCATAGTTTCTGTTGAGAAATCTGGTGTGATTCTGATAGGTCTACCTTTATACATTACTTGGCCTTTTTCCCTTGCTGCTTTTAATATTTTTTGTTGTTGTTGTTCTGTAGATTTAGTGTTTTGACTATTATGTGACATGAGTTTCTTTCTGGTCTAGTCTATTTGGTGTTCTGTAGGCCTCTTGTATGTTTATGAATATCTCTTTCTTTAAGTTGGGAACATTTTCTTCTATGACTTTCTTGAAAATATTTTCTGGATCTTGGAGCCTAGAATCTTCTTTTTCGTCTATTCCTATTATTTGTAGATTTCATCTTTTCATGATGTTCTTGCTTTCTTGGCTGTTTTGTGTTTGGAACTTTTCTGATTATACTTTTTCTTTGAAAGAAGTTTCAATTTCTACAAGGGTATCTTCCATACCTAAGATTCTCTCTTCCACTTCTTGTATTCTGTTGGTGATGCTTTTCTTTGTGGTTCCTGACCTTTTCTCTAAGTTCTCCAGCTCCAGGGTTTTCTCTGTTTTTTCTTTATTGATTCTAATTCTGTTTTCATGTCTTGCACCATTTCCTTCATCTGTTTGAATGTGGATTCCTGTCTTTCCATGACAGCCTCTTTGTTTTTGTTCTTTTTCTTTCTATATGCTTTTACTTGTGCCTCTACATGTGCCTCTATTTATTTGGCTGTATTTGCCTTTATTTCTTTGAGAGCTTTGTTTGTTTCCTCTTTATGTGTCTGGATAACTGGATAAGCATAGATTTGAGATCATTTTCCTGTGTTTCTGATTAATAAAATATCCATTGATTTTGGGGGTTTCTGGTGAAGCCATGATGCCCTGATTTCTGTTGGATGTGTTCTTAGACCGATCTCTAGCATCTGCTTATCCATAACCTTCGCTATTTGCTCTTGGAGTCTGAATTTCAGACTGGGTCAATCTGCTTCTAAAATCTTCAGTATTCTCCAGGAAGATGAGAGAGGTCCACTGGTTTAAGAGAGTATGTTGGTGTTTCAGCTGTAGCCAAGGGATGAAGATCACAGGCACATGTGTGCAAGCGTAAAAGAGTGAGTGGAAGTGTGCCTTGAAGGACATAGTGCTAGAGTGTGTAGATGCCTGGAAGGGTGGAGCACAAGCACAGGTGTGGATGCTGGCACAGTGTGCGTGCACGGGTGTCTTGAATGCCTCAGTTGTCCATAGGACTGTTGTACTGTCCTCCAGGCAGTCAGATATGTCTGGATTACACCATCTTGGCTCCAGGAATTGTTTGCCTGGACTCCATTGGGAGACCCACAGAACAGGGCTTCAATGTTGAGAACGCTGCCCCAAGGATTCCTATGTTGCCCATAGTGGAGGTATGGGTGGGAGGGATCTGATGTCTGCACTCACTTGAAGGCGCACTCACTCGCTTGCAGGCCTACCTTGGAAAGCACAGGCTTTTCCCCTGTTCTCTACTCAGATTTGGGCCCGCAGGGGCAAATGAAAGTGTAGGAGATCCATCAGCTCAGCGGTTTCCACTGTTTGGGTGCCGGGCAGGGAGACCCATACGTGGGGCAGCCTCCTCTGCCTTCTCAGTCACTGAGCATGGAGGCTTGTGCTTGGAGCAACCACTGCTGCCTATGGAGAAAGGAGGCCTGTGCTTAGGAAAAGGGAAAGTGTAAGGGGGTCAAATATTTGCCACTCTTAGACCCCAGAGGTATCACGGGTGACCTAGATCCAAACTGTCCCAGTGCATGAGTTATCCTTTCTAGCCCAGAAAGCCTCAATATCGATGTTCTGGCTTCAGCTACCCCTCTACTCACCAATTTTGGTGTTTGGGATCCTCTGCCCCTCAGATATGGTGAGCGCTAGTCGCTGCCCTCTTGAACAATAATTTTATTTTTAAAGATAATGTTTTTTTTTTCCTTTTAGATAAGTTCATGATTGTTTTGTAGAATTCCTGACATTTAGACAATTGAATATTTAAACGTTTTGGTGTTATGGTTAGTATAATCATGAATATGTTTGCATATAAAGTTATCAGCTCAAAACAATAATTCTCAAAAAAATAATCACAATGTATATTAATACAGCAGAGGTCATAGATGACTTTTAATGTCATTCAGTGTTACTTCCAATAAATAGTTTATCTTGCTTATATTTTGAACCTTAACTCATTTAAATTTGTGCCAATTTTTAAGCTTTAAAGACACATTGACATACATTTTAATATTACTGTAAGTACATTACACCATAAACATGGAGGATGTTTTTCTAGTATCTATTGAATATTTATCACAAAATATCATTATATATTTTCACAGTGAAAACTGTGTCTATGGTTTAGCAAGTCACAAAACTTTTAGCACCTGAATTTAGAAAATTGAGGAGTGTGTTTTATTATTGATTGTTTGAAGTCAAATTAGCTGATTTCACAACATTGTTTCTCAGATGTTTTTTGATGTAAAAAAAATAAATGTCTGTGTATTGTTAAAAGATTCTTTCCTGTTCCTGGTCTTGGGTTGTGAGAACCTGTCTTAAACCACACATTTTTCTGTACACCTTATTACTTTACAAAAAATAAAATAAAATAATAAAGGAAGAGGAGAAATTTGTGTTGCTGGTAGTGAAGAATCATCACTGAGGAGACTTGTTGACTTCCTGTAGCACGTGGTTACAGATGGTTACACTGCACAGTGTCGAGGAGACTTCAGCCTTCTCCTAGCCTTCCTTTCAGCAGTCTAAAAGGTTGCGAGTAAGTAGATATTCTCTGGGAAATATAAACCATCCAATAATAATTTATGTGCAATGAACAAGTGCTGAAGTAAAAAATTAATGAATTCCAGTCTTCCTCAGGTTCCAGGCCATCACTCCTGTGTTGAAAATATCGAAACAAACCAGAACATGGGGTCCTCACTGCTTCCTAGGGCAAGCTTGGAGAAGTCGTGTCATCACTGGGACTCAGCATTTGCTCCTTGAGAGCCAATAGCATCCACCGTGCTTACCACCTTGGGTTTTCTGATATAGAAGAATAAAATCTATAAGGCCAATTATGGATGATATAAGCTCAGTACCCACTTAATTAGTATGCAAATAAAATAAAAACACAGTCAATGACTCCATGCTTACCAATGGCTAATAACTGGAGATACTTATTAGGCCCGAAGTACATTTCTTTTAAAAACATAGGTTCAGCAAATGGAAATCTCCGAGGACTTAGCATTTCTTTAATGGATGGCAGGGATTCAGAATGCTAACTATTTAAGTTTATCTTGAGTGGCTTTCCCCTCCCTCACGATATCGCCTTGTTTATCCTCTTGATTTATCCTCATGTCCCACTTTAGCAGCCTATGCACTTTAATGCCGTCTTGTTTATGGGGACTAATAAAAGAAAATTCTCTGCTATGGGAGATTTGCTTTATTTAAATGCAAATTAAAACTATATTCTTTCAGTTACAGGCCAAAGATTATAAACGCATGCTGCCTCACAATTTCAGGCAAAAGTGAGAATGCTTTTCCTTCCCATTGTAATGAAACTGATTTTATTATTGTAAAATGGTGCGACTAATTGAGCTGTGACATTTATATTATCTCATGTATGCTTTATGCTGCTTTTCTTTTTTTTTTTTAAAAAAAAAAAAAAAAGGAAAGCAACATTATAAGAAATAGCAGGGAAATGCCTAAATTACTAGGCTAGTAAAAGCATTAACTGACTTGGTATGTTAAGAAACAAGGTGTGCCTTATGTCTTACAATGATTTGAATGTTACAGCCGGACAAAGGTTTTGCCTTTTTCTTCGATGTATCTAGAAAGAATAATAATTATTCTGGAGGGAAAATCTAAAAAGATGAGTGTAATAAGTTGTCAAATGAATTGAGGAGTTTGAGAGGAGCCAAGCCTGATCATTCTCTGCAGATAGAACTCTGTTTCCTTCTGTTAAAACTCACCTTGATCACATAGAGAAGACAAACAAGATATCAAGGTAATAAAAGATCAGAACAAGTAATGCCCTGTGCCTTGCTCAGAAGGTAAAGAATCTTTGTGGGGGAAAAATGAGGGCTGTCAATCCAGCAACTGCAAATAAAGCAAACAAAGCTGACCTCTGAATGAAAGCCTGTGAAGTGTCTAGTAATATTTTTTAATTGATCCTTCTTGTGATTCAAAGCACAATATTGTCTTCGTGGAAAAGAATGGTCCTTCTGATCACTTCGCTTCCATCCAGAACACTGATTAGTCCTCCTTAGCAGAGACCAGCCTATCTCAGGACAGGTCAAGTCTTTGTGTACTACCTCCCCTTTGCACTTGTATTCATAAATGATTCCTCCCTCCTGGGCTTGGGAGAAAGCTTGGCATCATGACACACTCCCCAGCACTCTCCTTTGGTTTTTCACTTTGTATCTTGTTCTTTGGGGGAAGTTTTGTTATTGTTATTGTTGTGTAAGTAACCAGGGCGGTGACTGAGTGAAACAATTTCTACTGTTGCAATGGGAAGGCCAGTCAACTGGCGTAAACCACAGAAAGACAAACGCTCAAGGCGAAATTCTAGACAGCTCCTACCCCTTCTAGCAACACTGTAGAACCTGAAACGAAGAGGGCTGAACGTTTCAAACCACCCTGGCTTGCGTAGCCTGGGTAATGTGGCAGCACTTCATCTCAATAAGAAACAGACTCAAACTGCAGAAAAGCTTGAAACATTGTTCCTCTTCTGCCTTTACTCAAGCTTTAATTTCCATAAGAAACCACTGTGACTCAAGATGGCTTATGTGATGCTTCAAGAAATCAGGGTACTGACAGCAAGCAAATGCTTTATGAACATATTAGAAGCATGGGATAAAGTCAGTAAAACAATAATTTTGGGACAATTTTCCCGTTTCTAGCCAATACTATTTCTTTAATTTTGTGCTTTATTTACTTACATAAATTGCCTAAGTTATTGTGTCCCATTAAAATACATTACCATGGAGACATTTTACTTTTCAAAATTGTCACATGATTCACCATAGTATAAGTACTTAACCTGTGTTTCTATTATAATTATGCTGCTGATAAACACCTTGAATAAAAAAATATCAATTTCAACATGTCATCTGATGTTAAAGAGTGCTCATACTGGTTCTTAAATTTGACTTACTAATAATTAAATGAGAAGATTTTCTTTTATCTATATACCTATCAATATCTGTATTTATTGGTATTACATTTTGGGGGGTGTGTCTGTGGGTCTCTCTGTGTGTCTGTGAGTCTCTCTGTCTCTCTTCATGTATGACATGGTTCAATCATGTTTGGAAGTCGAAGGACAACTTTTGGGAATCTATTCTTTCCTTCCAGCCTGTGGGTCCTAGAGATCAAACACAGATTGCCAGGCAGTGTGTGATTTTATACCCTGAGACAGATGTTTCTCCAAGCTATATTTCCCATTTTATCCCCTCCCTCCCTCCCTTCCTCCCTCCCTCCTTCTCTCTCTCTCTCTCTCTCTCTCTCTCTCTCTGTATGTAAAAGTGTGAGTGTACAAGCCAGATATTGGGTGTGTTCTTCAATGAGTCCCTTTGTTTTTGAGAGAGAGTGTGTTTCACTGACTGAGCTTGGAGCTCCCTGATTGGTCCAGGCTAGCCATCAAGTTTCGGAAATCTACTTATCCCCATGTTCCCAGTGCTAGGATGGCTAATGCATGTTGCCATGCCTGGCTTTTACAGAGATGATGGCGATCTGAACCCACATCCCCATGTTTGTACGGCAATCACTTTGCTGGTTGAGCCATCATCTCTTCACTTTCATTATTTTATACTTACCATATTGTTAATTTATTTAAAAAAAAAAGTCTCAGGTAGCTCAGACTGGCCTAGAACTCTTGATCTACTTGAACTCCTGCATCTACTTCCTAAGGGACAGGATTACACGCATGCAACATATCTCATAGTCTTTTATATAGGGCGAATATCATCTATCACATAAGAGTTCCCAGTAAGAAATTCTTTAATGGAGCTGGAGAGATGGCTCAGTGGTGAAAAGCATATGCTATTCTTGCAGAGAACCCTGGTATAGTTTCTATGCACACAAGACGGCTCACAACTGCCTGTCAACTACAGTTCTAAGTTTTTTTGATGGCTTATTCTGTTCTCTGCTTGCACCTTCACACATGGGCATATAGATACATACGTGAAGACAAATACACACACATAAAACTAAGTAAGTCTTTTAAAAGAATGTTCTTAATGAGCACTGAGTTAATTAATACACTTACTAAGTTAAAATTAAAAAAATGCTTTTAATATGTGAGATGTGTAGCTCCTGGAAAACACTGGGTGTGACCATATTTATCCTGAGATCTAAAAGTAGCAGATGCTTACATCACAAGCTTAGCCGATGCCTATATCAAATTATCATTTTATGAAAATTATATGATCCAAGCATGTTGTCTCATGAACATAAATCTAGTACATGGGAAGCTGAGGCAGGAGGGTTGCCATGAGTCTGAAACCTGCCTGAGTTATGTTTTGAGTTTCAGGTAGGCCTGGGATATAGTGTGAGACCATGTCTTTAAAAAATTAAACTAAAAACATGGAATTATAAATGCCTTGATTTTTAATTGTTTTCAAATGGAAAAGGAAAAATTACCTAGTGAAAACTTGACCCTTGTAATGACATAGTTAAGCATGATAACATTGAAAATCTCTTCTCTATAATTTTTTCAAACTCTTTGCTGCTACAGAATTGTTTTTACACTCATACAAAAATGATTAAGAGAGTAGAAAAGAAGATCAATAAGGGAAGATTAAAGGGACTGTCATTTTCCAGCCTAAGGAAGAGAGAGAAGGCTGAAAGTTGCCCAATATATGGGGCTTAAGCATCAGATGGTGATTAGCTGATATTAATTTATGCCACACAGAAGGGCCAAGAGCATGTTCTGGCAAGAATTCTATGTCATCAAGAAAATATCTCACTATAAAAATGAACAGCAAGGAATGCTATTTGTTTGTGGAACTGAAAAAAGTCTTCCTATTTTAGTACATAGTATTCTAAGATGCATTATGATGCCACATGTTTTGTTTTTCAAAGAAACTTTTTAAGACAAATATTCATTATTCAAAGTGGAAATGAAGAAAAATGCAATGCAAAACAGCATTGTTCATATTAGCACATATACTAAGGGAATTCTTATTAATAACCATTAGTCTTTCAAAGACCTTATGAAGTTATATATTCATTAACAAAATTCAATAAACACTGAAACTTTAAAAAAACAAATATATATATATATATATGTATATGTATATATATAATCTACCATTACCCCTTCTCATCAAACATGTTATTGGGATTTTTTTTCTCATGGTATAATGTTGTCAAAAAGAATCATACTACTCCATTACATGAACATACCATAATTTAGACAGTATGTTATTGAGCCCCTAGTTTGTAATCATTAGACTAAGTGTTTCTAGATTTCTTTTGGCCTACAGTTTTGAAGACGTTCCTGGTCATTTTCTTAGATGATACTTCTGCAGGTAGAGTTTCTTGAGCAGGTAGGAACCATTTTAAAGCCTTTCAGAAATCTTGACAAATCAAATGAATTATCAACATCGTCCATTTTTAGGAAACTAATGACTGAAGATGAAAGTGGTTTCTGTGTTTTCAGTCTGGAAGAGTCTTTGGAGCCATGGTAGACCAAAAAGTATTCCTTTTGAATATTTTCTTCCATTTATAAAAATGATCACACATCTAAAGGGTCTTGAAAGCTCCATTGGCCGAGGCTTACTTAATGGTATCAAGATCATGTCTTGCCCAAGATAAGCATGTTTCAAATAAAAAGGAAATGTCCACCCTGGGCATTTTTATTAGTCATCTCCCCATCTACCTCAGAGTCTTTTTGCCAGCCACTTCCTTTCTCTGGTTTATTTGTACTAGAAATAAGTGGATTCATTAACTGTGCCACTTGGTGGAGAGGCGGAGGCCAGAACTGCTCGTGTCCAGGAACAGGCAACCATTGTATTTTTCGTGGTGTGACTGATATTTTCTTTGTTGATGGCCCTGGGAGCTGATGTAATCTGAGATAGGTCTCTGTTTACTTCTTGCTTTACTGATATGCTAACCCATTTGAAACCAGGGAGAAAGAAAAATAAACATCGCGGGATATGGTACCTTGCTGTCACTCTTCTCTTGGTGGCTCTTTTGGAATTTCTTCAAAAGCTCTTGTTTCACCTCTTCTCGGTCGGGCAGAAGCATCAACATTCTACCAAATTAAAAGGCATATTCAAAATTGATTGAATTTATCAGCTATAGAATTTGAATTATTTGTAGGTATACCTCCAAATGTTCTCTATTGGCCATTTGTTAATGACTTAGATGTACAAAACCAAATAAAATTAACATTGTATCTCTCTGCAGCCATTTAATTATTCTTTTTTACAGCATGAAACTAGATTATTACATTCTGATTTTCTATTCCATTCATTTAGATATGTTGAAATGATTGGATTATGAATGACTTAAAATAAAATGTAAAGTGAGGAAATAGGTTGAATTATTAAACAGGCCATAGCCTGATAGTCAGGTTTTAGCTTGAAAGTGTGATACATACTGAGCTTGAAAACCCCCCAATTCTTGCATTTCTGCCTTAATCTGGGCTCCTCATTCTTAGCTGATGTTCTGTGGTCCCTATGATTCAGAATTTTCAAGATGCACTGAGTTGACTTAAGCCAAATGTTTACAATCTGTGTATTCAAATGAGTGATGTGCATTTACATATTTATTTTATCTTCACATATCTGGCAAGTAGGTCAGAGGTCATATTTGTTAGAATTCACTAAAGAGAACACCTGAAAGCCTGCCCGGCTTCTGTTTCAACCACTTTTTCCTATTCTAAGTTTGGAGTTAGGATAATTTTCACTGGAAGCCTGAATCATAAGAACTAATTGACTTTCTTTATCAGAAATACTTGTCAAACTTTATATGTGTGTGTGTGTTCATGAAATAATAATGCATATTTGTATATACACGCACCTTTATAAATATTTACACTTGACTGCTAAAGTTATTTTTTTCCAAAGCTGCCTCTTTGTCCATGTGCCTTTAAAAATTATCACCACATTTATCATTGAGATCCATGGGAAATTGTGTCAACAGATTTTGAGAAATCACAATACTATTGAGAATTGATGTCTGTAAGTAACCCCTTTTAGGAAGTATTCTTCATGAGGTCCAGTAAATTTGTTAAAAGTATATGCCCCTCAATATCCAGTGGGAATGGGGCACTGGGCTCCTAGAGATCCTATGCTCAAAGGACCCATAGAGTTTAAACAGAACATATGCCCACATACCCTAAATACTCAAGATGGCCTGCGGTTCCTCAGACAGTTTAAATATTATTCCAATGATTGTTACAATGTATATTATTTTACTCATCTGTATTTTTATACTGATTAATGCTTGTTTAGATGTGAGGGATGACTAGCTATACCTTTAAACCTGTGCTTTGTGGACATGAGAGCTGGTCCAGCACTTAAGAGTGTGCACTGCTCTTGCAAAGGATGAGAAATCAGTTCCCAGCACCCTCACCAGATGGCTCACTACTGCCTGTAACCCCAGATCTAAGGGTACCTAGTATGTCTGGACTCTGAACACCTTCACTTGTTTGCACAGACATTCATGGATATAACCTAGAACCCCTGCACAAATGTAGCCTATAGCAGCTCAGTCTCCAAGTGGGTTCCCTAGTAAGAATAACAGGGGCTCTCTCTGACATGAACTCAGTGGTCGGCTCTTTGATCACCTCCCCCAGAGGAGGGGGCAGCCTTACCAGGCCACAGAGGAAGACAATGCAACCAGTCCTGAGACCTGATAGGCTAGGGTCAGATAGAAGGGGAGGAGGACCTCCCCTATCAGTGGACTTGTGGAGGGGCATGGGAAGAGAAGAGGGAGGGAGGGCAGGATTGGGAGGGAAAAAGAAAGGGGGCGACAGCTGGGATACAAAGTGAATAAATAAAAATAAACAAACAAACAAACAAAAACAGATTAGGATTACTTGATACTTTATACACTATAGTCATGGTCCATAAGACCTATAGGCCTTTAAAACATGCATGCCTTGGTTGAAATTAAGTAAGTAGAATATTAATGATAATTAATAACAGAAGGCATTAAGTGTTTACACCAATATGCTGTCATTGCTCTCCTAAAACCATATTCTCCCTTAGAGTACATATGTTTAACTAATTATTTCCTTTTTATTACATTCCCTTGTGTGCCTGTGTGCGTGTGTGTGTGTGTGTGTGTGTGTGTGTGTGTGCGCGCGCGCGCGCGCGCGCGCGCGCGTGCGCATGGAAGCACATTCTCTTCTTCTACCGTGTAGATATTGGGATTGAACTCAGGTACTCGGGTCGCCAGGCTTGGCGCCAAGTGCCTTTACACACTCAACCATCTCTGCAGCCCTAGATCTTTTCATTATCACAAGTCGAACATTTGAAACCAAAAGAATAGAGTAGATTCCATGACAAAACTCTTCTTCTTCTCTGTACTACTTTCTCTCCCAGGGGTTTGCTCACTTCCCCCCTGGGAGAGCCCCTTCAGTTTTCTCTCAGTAGAAAACCCGTAAGATTGTTCTGACCATGACGGTATCTATGAGGTAGAGGAACAACCGAAGACCCTACCACCGAGGGAAGTAGGAACAGAGTGTCGATAAATGTGAATGAAACCAGAGAGGTCAAGCTTGCATGAGGAAGAAGCTATGGGTAGGGCAGAACCATGTTTAGTTCTTCCTTTCTAGGACACTGAAGATCGTCTAACTGACTGACATCCTTTTAGAAACTTTACTCCAGAAGCAATTAGAAAATCAGCCTGGAGTAGGTGAAGCGGATGCCTGCAGGAGCTTGAAGCAGAGTCGGTAGCCTGCGAGGAGGGGCCTTTGGGTAAGGGATGTGTGATGGCCAATCATACAGTGAAATATCAGTAGTCATCCCTCTGCCCCACACATAGAAGTCAAATGTCTGGCTATTCTGATGTACAACGTAGACCTTTAGAATTTGGTACTTTACAGGTAATATTTCTTTGCCAGCTTTTTAATGCAAAATTCATTTAGTTTTAAATGACATTCAAAGCTGTAGTTCTGGAATGTAATTTAGGCCCCTTGAAATTTACAAGAGAGCAACATAGGAAGAAACTCACATATTGAATTTGTCATGACCCACAATGACACTAGCAGAATTAATAATCTGTTCTCTTGGCTTTCCTTTCTGTGATACTGTTTTAAAAAAATCTGGCTTGAAACAATTATGGAATAGTTAAACCAACACAAAATCATTATGCTGTTTGTTTTTCTTTGGTGTGGACTGACATAGACGCCAGTATTTTTCACTAGGATTAAGATGATTTTCTTTATTAATCTAAATTGCATCACCAGGTAGTTGATGAAACTTCGATGTGATATAAACTAATTCTGACTCGCAACAGTTTCTGCTTGTATTTAACTTAATACTGAATAGTATTGGTATAAAGTCCCTGAATTATATGTCTGACAATTGTAATATGCTGACTTGTTGAAACCTTATGTATTCGGAATGTCCAGCACAGTTATAAATTAGGAAAAGTTAATGTGTGGGTTTTACTTACTACTTAGGAAATGTTCATAGTCTACGTCTGACTGAACAGCTTGCCAGATTCCCTGTCAAGTATACTTAAACACTTGTTGAGAGAAAGTTTGATGACATCCACTGGGAAGGATCGCCAATGGGAAATACAATTTATTGAACTTTTTCCTGGATAAAGCAAGACCTATTGATTCAAAAGAGCCTTCTTCGTATCCTGGATAAAGTGTTCAAATATTTATCTGTGGTTTAAATTTACACTGTTAATACTTCCTTTTAAAAATACGTTTCTTAGCAAGATTAAAGCTATTTGAGTTTCCTGAAGGTTTTGTGAGATCACATTTTTTATTGATATCACTTACTTGGAAATGTTGTAAAATGCTGTTTCAAAGTGACATTTACCAGAGGTTCTGTGTTCTGTGCTAGAAGTGACCAGACTTAGGGATCTGAGACAGAGTATGATTTCTGATCCTGCAGAAATCAGGAGGGAGAGGAATGGACCTGGTCCTTCCCTCTGTCAGTAGAATTCTCTAATGGCCACATATTTATTTGGGGTCAGTGGGGAATCTGGTGTCATTCACTGTTTGTACGAAGTTACTCCACTGACTGACTATTATTAATTACTCTCCGGAAAGAATTTGAAATTAAGCAGGGCTCGAGTTTCAAAAGTGGCTTCCATATTAATCCTTCTCTTTTGCATGGAGTGATCTGATGTCTGCTCTTGTTTGTACACACAGACAAGGCCAAAACAGTGACTCTGAGACAAGGCTTTTGTGGAAGCAATTCACTCCCCTGAAGGCCATTTACCCAGAGACCTAGCAATAAGCACACTGAGCTTAGAGCTAATTTTTTAATTATAGTATGTCTGAGAACAGAGGTGTTTCTAATCAGGGCAAGTCTACCCACATAAACAAGGGTAGTTTGGGGAAGTTAGAAAACATGTCTGAGACCAAGAGCCAATTTTAAATCCCCCCCAGAAGCACCTCCAAACAGCAGAAAGCAGAGCCCAGACAACAAACTCTAGCCTGTCATCATCATGATGGTTTTCAATCTTGAGCCCGAGTGTGTTTTTTTTTTTTTTCTCTTATTCCAGATGTAGCTGAAGAAAGATTCCTGTAGCATTATCTACAACTCGGACATGTTGTTTGTGAAGAAAGACAGGTTGCTGGGTAAGTATCCCCTTATGGCCACCAGGACAGCCTGAGGAGAAAGGGAAAGACACAAACAATATTCCAAGAAATAGGAAATTTAGGGCATGCCACTTCTTCCGCAAGCAAATGTTGAGTCATCTGTGAAAGCAGAATATTTTGGACTCTTCGATCTTTATGTGAGCTTTCCAGCCAGCATCTCCATTTGTGAGGCCCTACACTCAAAAATTTCAATCTCCGTTAGCTTTTGTTTTCTGTTCAGGTAGAGGACTTTGTTTGTATGTATCAGGCTCCTAACACCATTCCTGGAAGTACTTCTTCACACAACCTCAGAGTTTTCCCCTTCATTATGAAAGTCACTGGAGGAAGAGACTATAGCCATGCCACCTAAACCTTTCATTTTCCACAACCAGGAAAACTTCTGTAAACTATGCAAACAGGTCCTGCATTTCCTCAGGACTTTTCTCCATTTCTTGTATCTATTTTCAATAATGCTATAGGTCATCTTGACATTTGTCAAAATTATCAAAGAGAATAGATGAGTGAACAGGGGTGGCATGGATAGGATGAATGGGTTCTAGGCTGTGCTCAGATCCTTCTGCTGGATAACTAGATAATTATTTAGAGTCTCTAATTTCTTCTGAGAGAAGATGATTAATGCCTTAGGTTGCAATCTGTCTTCATCCTGAAAATGAGTGAACCCCAACAATGACTGTTCTGTGGGTGCAGGAGTCATTCCTCTTCTTAAAGAGATTTGCTCAGCCAAAACCTCTGTACAAGAAGCTGCCAGAAGGTTCTGCTGTATTTGAGATGTTTTTGTCATTAAGATTAGGGGCACAGAGAAACATGGAACACATTGTTAGTGACATTCATTGTATTAGTAGCTCTTCACACTTGAGAAAAAAATATATTTTTTAAAGGAGAGTATCTTTTGGATGTAGCTTGAAGGTCCAGTCCATGAGGACAGGGAGGTGATGGTGGCAGGTGTATGAGGCAGCTAGCCACATTGCAGATGCATTCAGGAAGCAGAAAGGGATGGGCAAGTGTGGTTCCTAGGTCACATAATCATTTTTATTTAGTGTAGGTCTCCAGCCCATGGGATGCTCAAATTGACATTCAGGGTGGGTCGTCCCTTCTTAGTTAAGCCTTTCTGGAAACAATCTCACAGACGTGTCTCCACAGTGGGTTCTAGCAAATCACGTTAACAGTGACTGACTGTTCCCCTCACGCGGATCTTTACATAGAATTCTAACATACGGACATGAACATCCACGTCCTGTGTGTACAGATTGCCGTGTTCTTATCTAGAAATCACACCAGACTCTGTGGTAATAGATAAAAAGCAGGAAAGCAGGAGCTGGGAAGAGAAAGGGAGGCCATGAGACGGGCACAGAAGATGTGAAATTATCATATATACTATTCTATTCTCTTTTCATTGGGGTATGGATTGGGGAAGTGAGCTAAATCTGTCTGTGGAGAAAAAACGTGCTTTGTTAATTTAGCAAATGGAGAGCTGACAGAATTTAATAATAGATATGGACTGATATCGTCTCTTCAGGTTTTATCCTTTAATCTGAAAAACAAAAACCTGTTATTCTGGATGGAGCACCAACTTGTAGAACCTCTTTGAACAAGCAAGGCTGCAAGACTGGGGTGCTGTGGGCCATTAGAATAGTTCATGCCATTAGAATGGTCTCCTGTTCTTGCATAGTGACCAGATATCAGAGCTCAGATCCAGTCATTCTGATCTCCCTGTAATGCTGTAAGCTTGAGGGGTTAATAAAAACGTAGGCAACCACAGGTATTTATGGTTTAACCATGACCACTCCAGTTCATCTGTCAGATGTAGATGTCTATGCTCAGATGGCTGTAATGATGTATGGCAAGCCAGGTTGCTGAAATAGCAGACACCTTTCCTTGGAGTTCTGAAGGTTGGCTGTTTAAGATCAAGGAGCAGGCAAGGCCTGTCTCTCCAAGGCCTCTCTCTTTGCCTTCAGGATGACTAGCTGCCTCCTGAGTCCTCATACCATCTTCCCGCTGTGAGTCTGCATTCTCATCCCTTCTTAAATGAACACCAGTCATGTCGGAATCCCCCTACGTGAGTGTGTTCAAACTTAACTTATTTCTTCTAAGATCCCCTCTCTGGATGCAACCTCACTTGGAGGCGCTGAACTTAAAATTTCAAGGTAGGAAGTTTGAAGAAAACGCGATCCAACCCTTAACAGGACACATAGCACTCTGTATGCTTACTGCTGGTCTTAATTCAGGGTTGTGTGGTGAACTAGACACCACCTTCTCAACAACTGTGTATTTCATAGTATTTTACCCACGATTCCTTTCTCTCTCCAACTTTGGGCAAATCAAATACAAAGGAATACCTCTCCCCCCCAGGATCTACCAGGACCAGAACCATCGCATACGGCCACAAGTCCTGATGGTCCCTGAGGGGAAGGCTCCAGGGCTGTGTGTGTGCCACCACACATCAGTACCGGTGACAGCCATTTAACACTTAATCTATTCTTTGTCTTGTAGGGCTCTGAGCTGAGCACACCAGGCAGAGTCCTGGGGTCCCTGTTGCGTTATTTGCCTCTGCTTTGAGCTGTTAAGTCCACCACAGCCATTTAGTAAATTATCAGTTTTCTTATTGGCCCTAAATCGTGCCTAATTAAAAATCTGACCTCCAGAAGCTAGTCCTCTTCCTAAAGAGACAGAACATAAACAGGAAAAATCAACTAATTGCTACAAAAACTGCTTTTGTGGCACTGTAATTGGACCTCAGTGAAACAAATGAACCACCGGGGATTCCTTAATGAATGTTTAACTGCAAACGGTAGTCGGGCACTTAAGCAGCTAGGCTGATGGTCCCTAATGAAATCAAATAAAATCAAATAAAAGAATCTGGCATTTTTACTAACCAGATTTCTTGGCACTATGACATGAAGAATAATATATTTCCAAGTAAATAAATAAAGGGAAAGTTATAAATGGGGCCGTGAAAACCCCGGTGAAACTGCTCAAATTACCTTAGAAAAATACACCCACCCAGAAAACCCTCCTCAGGAAAGTGACACACGTGCTGTTTAATTTCACACATGAGTCTCAGTGACAGGAAAGGCACTTGAGGGGAACGTGGGACAGGCTGTGGACTCCGTTTCCACTGACACTTACACAAAGCTCAACGGCTCTTTTTGACCTTCCTTTTAAAAATATTTTCACTTCCAAAGAACATTTTAAAATTGACAAATACTAACACCACCGCTGACAACTTTATCAACATGTTTCCTCTGACTCAACGGCTTTCTAATTTATAATCCTCTGGCCTAATAATGAAAAATGAACCCAAATGGCTGTGGCATGGTTCTTAAAAAATCAAATTTTTAAAGAGCGTGTATATATATTAAAAGAAAATTTAATAAGTGTGCGTGTCCATAACTAACTTACTGATGGGTACCCGCCACTTACTGACAAAGGCGATTTCTGAAACTAAGGAGTGCACATTCCCCGCCCCCAACCCTGTCATCGTGGTAAGGGCGGCGGAAATTTACATACCGATCCTTGAGACGTGGACCTCCCTGCTGCCTTTCCCTTGTGTTGCTGCTTGGGGAGCAGGTATGGAGAGCTTTCAGAGTGTGAAGTAGATCACTGAGGACCTCTCTGACCCTCCAGGCTACTTCAGTATCATCCGACAACTCCCTGGAAATGGGTGTCCATGAGGCTCAACTCAGGTTTGCTCCCTGTGACTCCCAGCAGTCCCAGGAGCGGGACGTCCAGCCTTCGTTATGAGACTTGCCGGGCGGCCAGACACATCGCCCCAGTTTGTGCAGTGGTTCCGCATACTCGAGGATGGGAAGAAGAAGTGAGAGCAGGAGGCGAGCTTGCCCACCCTTCCCCTGAGCGCGGAGACAAACTGAGCAGACAGGTGGTCTCAGGGTTCTGAGCATGGTGGGGACTTCAGGCTGACTCTGATTGATTTGGCAGAAGTCAGACCCCTGTATTGCCCCACAGAGGGCTGCAGACGGTTCCCACCACAATCTGCCTTTACAGAACACTTTCCCCGCGCGTTGCCAAAGAGGCACCCATATTTTCTTTTTCTTGAGGAAAAAAAACAAAAAACAAAACAGTTTTCCTTTTTACAAGTTTTCATCATTGAGGCTTCAGAAGAAGTTGGCCTCATCAGCATGGCTGATGCTTTCACATTGTTTGTTATTTCTACCCTTTCGTTAACTGGCACGTGTGTTTTTCATGGACATAACTCAGCAAATAATGCCTTCCTTATAAAAGTCCCCAAACTAGGACACCCCGAAGTATGCTTTTTCACATAAGAATGATCTTGGACTGAAAACGATTGAAGATCAGTAGATGTTATTGTGCCCTGATAACTTGCCTGAATGAGTAGGATATAAATTTCTCTACCAGTACCTTGGGGGTTATGGCACATATCACTGTAGATGGTGGATACTGAGGTGAGTTTGCATAAAAATAGCCCAACTCTGGGGCTGAAGAGCTGGCTCAGCAGTTAAGAGCAGGGGCTGCTGTCCCGGAAGATGCTGGTTCAATTTCCGGCAACCTCATGGCCACTCACAACTGTCTGTAACTCCAGATCTAGGGGAGCCCGTGCCCACATATAGACACACATCCAGGCAAACACCAATGCACATAAAATAAAAACAAATAATTCACAAATGCCTTTATCTTCCTCCAGATTCCTAGCTAAATTTCCTGGTTATATCTCCACAAGATGTCTTCTCTCAAACTCCATCTTTTGTTTTGTTAAAAGGAGCCACGAATTTCACCACTTGACAGGATTCCTTCTTTCCTTAGCTGCTAATTATACCAATGACCAGTAATTCTAATATTAGATAAATTCATAGGATGGCTGGAACTGAAGGGCAATGTAAAATCTCTTCCTTTCTGATAATTACATCAGATTATCAGTTATACTTATTTTGTTGAAGTTAAAGGGGCTTTTAAAGAGATGTTTACCCCAATATGTACTTGGGTATAATTTTAAAACTCTTAAATGACTCAGCAAATAGTATTCAAAACAGAACGCCATAGAAAAGAAGAATTTTAGACTAATTCAGCAGACTAAATTTTAATGTCTGTTTCTGCCAAACACTGCTGACTTCAGTAATTCCTTTTAGACTTTAACCCATTTTACACCCTTTAATTGCAAAATTGGGGTGTGTTAAACTGAACTCCAAGGTGACTTTCACCTCGAGTCTCAAATCTAGAGGGTAAGAACTGTGCTCAGTGGTCCTGCTTTCAACCTCTTTGGGGGGGAAAAAAGCCTGCCTGTCATCTTGACATGCTGAGGACCACAAAGAAGGCTTTAATTGAAGCCATCTCTCCTGTTGCCACTAGTGTTGCTGGGGAGAAAAATGTCCATATTTTAAGCACAACCAGACAATCAAGATCACCCATTGGCGTCTGTCTTTGAATATAAACCACCTGGGCCCCTGCAGCATGGCAACCTTCGAAGGAGGTTGCTGAGAAAGTACGAGGTAGATTTCTACCTGTGGTTCCAGGTTCTGATTGCCGTGTTCTCAGCCTCTTGAAGTCATGGAAGCCCATCTTCTCAATAAGCGAATTGATAACATAGAGCTCCCTGGCTTCGGTCAAGCTCAAATATGGTAACTGCTTGCAAATTTATTAACTAAAATCCCGTTTCCCTGTTACTATCTACTATCGATCTTCTCTTCAAAATCTCAACTTAGGACGGAAAGGTGTGTGAGCGTGTGAGAGCGGCTGGGTTCTTGACTTGTACACTTCAGGGAATCTGTTGGCAACCTGAGCCACTGAGTTAATTTAAACACACGGTCTATTATTTTCCTAGTGCATCTACTACTCAGAGTAACCGCTAGCAAATTGTGTTCAAGTAGAGATCCCCAGGGACCACTTAAATAAATAGTTCAGACTCATTTGAAATTAGCAGCTCACATTTGCATACAAACAAAATAATGTGTTCAAGCTTTTAAAAACCGTTCGGTGGTATGAATTTAAATTCCTGGCCCCAAGGAACAAGTACATACACCTGTAATTCACGAAGCCTGGATGTTTACCTGTAGCTCCAAGCCACAAACTCATTTCTGTAAGCAATGAACTGGCCTAGGAAAAAATGTATCTGCCAGGCTTTCGTAAGCCCGTGCACTTTCTCTGAGTTTCCCGCGTGTGTCTCGGTTTGTTTCCATCAGGAGTGAGTGTGGGTGGCGTCCGGGGGCAGAAGGCCACAGACTTCTCAGCCTACATGCCATGCAGGACTTTACAGTCCTTCCACACATAGCTATACACCCTCCACTACCACTCTCTCCATTCTGACTCAATATATTCTGAGTCTCCAGACCTTACCACGATCTACATGTTTGGTGGTTGAAAAAAAAAGTCATTGCTGATGGTTGAAATTGGAGTTTACAGATGAACCTGGAAACCAGATCGCCTTTTCATTGCTGTAAGAAAATACCTGGCAAAGGTGATTAAAGGAAGAAAGGGTTTGGTTTTGGTTCCCAGTTTGAGGTTACGGTCCATCTTGGAAGGGAAGTCACATAGCACCGGTAGGAGTGGGAAGAAGCGTATTCCTGCTGGCACCCTCATTCTGGTGTAGTAACACTGAGTTTGGGTTCTGTTTTGTCTGTTTCTGTGTTTTAGACAGAGTTGCACTTTTTGGCACACCTGGCCTCAGGTTTGCTCTACCTCATATCCTGACTTAGACTCAAGGCAGGTAGGCCTTGATCTCAATTCTGTTCTTGGAATAAAATTGAAGATGTTTACGAAGACCAAGATCAGGTCTGTTAGGCCGGACTGTTTCCTTTAGGGCACTGGTTCTCAACCTTCCATAAAGCTGTAACCCTTTAATACAGTTCCTCCTGTTGTCCCCAACCACAAAATTATTTCATTGCTACTTTGTAACTGTAATTTTGCTACTGCTATGAATTGTAATGTAAATATCTGATATGCAACCCCAAAAGGGGTCATGACCCACAGGTTACAAACCACTGTTTTACAACTCTGAAAGAATAAACTTTTGAGACTACATTGTGAAAAGCTACCAAGTGACTAGAAAGTTGTTACTGCAGTGAAAGGAAAAAATAAGACAGAACTGAAAAAAAAATTTTTTTTGTCATGAAAAACCCACCCCACAATTGTACCAAACTACAATTAATATGAATATGCAGTAAAGCCTCAAAGACATATAAGTGAAAATTGAGAAGAATTCAGAAAGAAAAATGATAAAAATCATAAAATGAGAAATTCTAATTTTCTAAATTAAGAAAATAAAGTTGAATGAGTTATGATTTCAGATATGAATTTCTCTAGTGAAAAAAACCTATTTTAAGAGGGAGGTAGAATGTTATGCTCATAAACAAAGAAAAGAAAACAAAACAAAAAACTCACATTATTTGCAGTGACATATGGAACCATTTACAAATATTGTCAAGTAATGGGCCACAAAAGAAGTCCCAATGAGATTTATACTTTACAGATCACATATTTAGCCATCATAAAATTAGACTCTCCACCTTAATCTAAATATAATATTAAATTTGAAAACTGAGAACACCCTTCTAAATAATGTATAGAGCAAATAAGAAAATGTGAAGACATTATGGATATGTGAGGATTTAGTGGCAGCAAAAGCATGCATATTAAAATGTGTGTACAATGTGTACAAAAGGTTTACATGGGAATTTGTAAGCTTAGTCCATTTAGTTAAAATGAAGACAGCCTGAAAATCACTATACTAGCATTCACACCCGTAAACTAAAAAAAGTGTACACATTAGTAAGCTAATTGAAATAAAATTAGAAGTAATATTAAGTAAATAAGAGACAAGATGTGTAAACAATCTTATCAAAAATACAAAATGAAATGCTTTCTCTTTGAAAGAAACTGAAATAGAGAATTTAAGTATGTTAGATGAGAGAGTAAACTGACCAAATGTTTTACAAATGGGAGTGGAATTAACAAATTATCACAACAGTAGAGTAAAATACATACAGAATTACAGAATGCTACATGCATTGTATTTGAAAGTAAACAATAATTGACAGGTTTTTTTAGAAAACTAAAATTTTCATAAATAGTAAAAGGAACCAGAAAACGGAATATCCACTTATATTCTTAAGGAATTAAAATGAATATAAAATACCCTACATTGTTGCTACTAACAAATGACAGCAACACTATAGGGAATTGTATGGATTTTACCAAAAAAAAAACCCTTCCATTTGTAAGGAATAGACAATCCCTAACGTAAATTGTTTGAACACAGAGATTAAAGAAATTTACATGACTTTTGGGATTAAAAGAAGCTTAAATGATAACTTAAAATAAATCCTAATTTGTGACCCAACGTATTTATACTAGGAACTGACGGGTCAGTGTGTAATTGCAGAAATAATGAAAGTAATGCAACAAATCAACACTGAGGTATCTCCTCCTCCTCCTCCTCCTCCTCCTCCTCCTCCTCCTCTTCTTCTTCTTCTTCTTCTTCTTCTTCTTCTTCTTCAGCTGTAGGCTCCTCCCTCGTCCCCTCCCAATCCCACCATACCTTCCTCTTCTCCTCCCATGCCCCTCCCCCAGTCCACTGATAGGGGAGGTCCTCCTCCCTTTCCCTCTGACCCTACCTATCAGGTCTCATCAGGACTGGCTGCATTGTCTTCCTCTGTGTCCTGGTAAGGTTGCTCCCCACTCAGGGGGAGGTGATCAAAGAACCAGCCACTGAGTTCATGTCAGAGACAGCCCCTGCTCTCCTTCCTAGGGAATCCACTCGGACACTGAGCTGCCATGGGCTATGTCTGTGCAGGGCTTCTAGGTTATCTCCATGCATGGTCGTTGGTTGAAGTATCAGTCTCAGAAAAGACCAATGGACCCAGATTTTTTTGGTTCTGTTGCTGTCCTTGCAGAACTCCTGTCTCCTCCAGGTCTTTCAATCTCCCCCTTCTTTTATAAGATTCCCTGCACTCTGCCCAAAGTTTGGCTATGTGTCTCAGCATCTGCTTTGATACCCTGCTGGGCAGAGTCTTTCAGAGGCCCTCTATGGTAGGCTCCTGTCCTATTCCCTGTTTTCTCCCTCTTCCAATGTCCATCCCATTTGCCTTTCTAAATAAGGATTGATCATCTTACCCAGAGTCCTCCTTCTTGATTAATTTATTTAGCTGTACATATTTTAGTATGCTTATCCTATATTATATATCTAATATCCACTTATAAGTGAGTATATACCGTGTGTGTCTTTCTGCTTCTGGGATACGTCACTCAGGATGATCTTTTCAAGTTCCCACCATTTGCCTGCAAATTTCATTATTTCCTTGTTTTTAATTGCTGAATAGTATTCCATTGTGTAAATGTACCACAATTTCTGTATCCACTCCTCTGTTGAGTGATATCTGGGTTGTTTCCAGATTTTGGCTATTACAAATAAAGCTGCTATGAACATGGTTGAGCGAATGTCCTTGTTGTATACTTGAGCATCTTTTGGATATATGCTTAGGAGTGGTATAGCTGGATCTTGAGGTAGCACTATTCCTAATTGTCTGAGAAAGTGTCAGATTGACTTCCAAAGTGGTTGTACAAGTTTACATTCCCACCAGCAATGGAGGAGGGTTCCCCTTTCTCCACATCCTCTCCAGCATGTGTTATCACTTGAGTTTTTGATCTTAGCCATTCTGATGGGTGTAAGGTGAAATCTCAGGGTCGTTTTGATTTGCATTTCTTTGATGACTAAGGACGTTGAACATTTCTTTGTTTCTCTGCCATTTGATATTCCTCTATTGAGAATCTTCTGTTTAGCTCTGTACCTTATTTTTTTAAGTGGATTGCTTGCTTTGTTACTTTTTAACTTCTTTAGTTCTTTTTATATACTGGATTTTAGCCCTCTGTCAGATAGCGGGTTAGTGAAGATCCTTTCCCAGTCTGTAGGCTGTGGTTTTGTTCTGATGACAGTATCCTTTGCTTTACAGAAGCTTTTCAGTTTCATGAGGTCCCATTTATTGATTGTTGCTCTTAGAGCCTGTGCTTTTGGTGTTCTATTCAGGAAGTTGTCTCCTGTGCCAATGAGTTCAAGGCTCTTCCTCACTTTATCTTCTAATGAGTTTAGTGTGTCTGGTTTTATATTGAGTTTTTTGATCCAGCTGGACTTCATTTTTCTTCAGGGTGATAAATATGTATCTCTTTGATTTTTCTACGTGTAGACATTCAGTTAGACCATCACCATTTGTTGAAGATGCTATCTTTTTTCCATTGTATGGTTTTGACATCTTTGTCAAAAATGAAGTATCCATAGGTGTGTGGCTTTATTTCTGGGTCTTCTATTTGATTCCATTTGATGCACCATTCTGTTTCTATGCCAGTACCATGCAGTTTATATTACTGTTGTTCTTTAGTACAGCTTGAGATCAGGGATGGAGATACCCCCAGATGACCTGTTGTTGTACAGGATTGTTTTAGCAATTCTTGGGAACACTAATAGTTTTACTAAATGTAGAAAGCAAATAGTTCACAAAATGTGGTCATAAAAGTGCGTAGTCAATAAAATGACATGAAGAAAGGCTTTTTAAAATGTGAGTGATAAGCTAGTGGTATCAGCAGGTGTTTGCAACACCAGGGCTGGTGGGACCGGACTAGGGGAACAGACAGGTCTTGAACCCTGGCCAGCCAGGTTAACCAAACTGATGAGCTACAGGTTCAGGGAGATCCTGTCTCTAAAAGGTGTTGGAGGAGATATGCGTGTGTATATGTGAAGACCTCCTGCCAGGAGTCCCTCTGTGCGAACACACTTGCTGTCATACATCCATAGACACCAACAAGTACACACTGTCACACCCAGAAAATCTGATTAAAGCTATTCTACTAACTGCCAATAGCACTCACTTTGCTGACTGGAAGAACACAGAGCTGTTTTAGTTTTAAAAAAAACAACAGGCATAGTATAAATTAATGTTTGAACCACAGATCCCAGCTTGTTAACTAAAGGAGGGAGAATGATAGGAGAAACAGCAACAACCAAAACCTTTTTTGGGAGCAGACGTGAATTTTACAGAGAGAATTCCAGGGACCCAATGGCAAACTGAAATAACGAGTTTGCAAGATCAGCCTATAAATTCAGGTATTTTTAGAGATACAGAAAACACAAGTGGCCTTGCTTCTCTTCTGCTTTTATCGGTGCATTTTATCAAGTCAAAACCGCACAATGAAACAGTTTTCCTAGGCTGCATTGGGGTGTCATCTTCCAGTTATTATTTCTTGGAATATGTAAAACGATTAAAAACAACAACAAAAACTTACTCTGTGACCACAGTGTGGACTTCTGAAATTTCACTCGAGTTTAGAACTATCTGGGGAAAGACAGTACTAAGAACCAGTTAATCTGTGTTGCCCGACTCTTGCCTGACTCAGAAACTCTAAAACTACAGGGCACATTTCATGCAGCTGGGAAAGGGTTGAGGTTGTGGTCAGGCCGAGTCCCATGACGGCTGAGAGCAGCACATGGCAGTTCGTTCTGGATGCTCCTTTGATCTATTTTAAGGGCTGTGCTAAGGACTCAGGCAAATCTAGCCTTTCTTCTTTAGCAATGGACCTTCACATATCTCTGAGTTCTCGTGATCAAAATCATCAAAGACAAGCGTTGACAATGCCTTCACATGCAGAGATACCGACTCATGGAAAATCAAGTGCATCCAATATGGGGTGCCCACGAGATGGCTCAGGAGTGGCTCTGGGGCATATGTTCCTGGAAACACTGAGACCAGAGTGCACTGTCCAAATAAGAGAATCTCATCCTGTCCTCGCTAAGTATAGTTCATATTCATTTTAATGTATGAGAAAGCTTCAGCATCACTGTAAACCTTTGTCTACAGTTACACCTTTTAAAAATAAAACCACCACAACTGAGAGCTCAGTGGTTGTTACTAGCTGTTGGGGGAAGGCAGAGATGAGAACTGACATTTACCCAGGTTGAAGAATTTATGGTAGGCTGTCACGTAACAGGAAACTTCCGGTGGCAGAGACGTGCATTTTAAAAAGTTAGAAGGGACTGAATAGTTTTTTTCTTTGATAAAAACGATCAATATTTAAGAAGATATGTTTAGCCTGATTTAAACAGCAGTCGATATATACATTATCAAGACATTAGAAATAGGTGCATCTATAAAAATATACAATTTTATGTTTTCATGTATTAGTCAAAAATTTCTAGTTAAAAATCCTATAGCTCATTCCGTATTTAAGCTATAGGCTTTATGCATGATAGACAGAATTAGTAATATTATTTATCAATAACAAGGGAAAATGGCCTGTAACCCCATCCCTGGTAAGGCTGAGGTGAGGGAACCAGCCTGGTCTACATAATGAGATCCTATTTCAAAGAGACAAACAACCGGATGATAATTATAAACTACCTTCTATTAATAATGTTAAATAATACAATCTTCTATTGTGTGAGTGGTTCCCAGAAAGTAATTAAAGGAGCTACAGTGTTAGGAAACTGCCTCAGATTGGGTTGTCAAGATTACTATGGCTCCTAACATAAAATTAGAAACATTAGAGCAATGGACATCTTTATTACCTGGGCACGTGGCAAGGGTTAGTGGGTCCTCAAGGGTCCAGTGAAAGCGTTGATCTGCTTCTCACCAGGAGTCAAGGGTAGGGAGAGGTCCATTTTTAGGATTTGTGACAAAAAAAATATCTTTTGGTGGTACATTTAAAGTTACCAGTGTCTTGCTGGCTGGAGGCAAAGCTTCCCTCTGATCATATGGCCTTCCTTGACTTCCTTTACACCTGCCCCTCAGCACTGGCCAATGCTACTTACTATCTCTAGAGCCAACTGGTGGGCAATAGAGAGACTTAAATGAGATGAGACCACATTCCATCACAATCGTTGTATTCCTTGTCTTAGAGGTAAGTAAGTGTGGCCCTAAGCTTTTGGCGGAGGGTCCTACACAAAGACAGAGAAGCCAGGAGGTGAAGAGCTGAGGCTCAGCCTCAGAAAATGTCCATTCCATCATCACAACAAAGAAACAAGAATGCTTGTTCCCATCTTAAAAACCCTGTTTCCTTATTGTTGGTCAGACAACAATTCTAGCACTTCTTTACCCTCAGTAAAGAGGGTCTTAGTTCAACGGCAAAGAAATGGGAACGTACGTTCTTCTCAAAGAAGCCCCACAAGGATGGTAGAGGTGTGCTCTTACCTTCTGAGGAGTCAGTTAGTGGGGAAACCTGACTAAGCTGCTGCTGTTGGTACACATATGTACTGTGTAGGAAACCTTGTCAGCCCTTGTAGATTAACTGATTAATATCCCAATACTCTTCCAAACAGCCTGCACATGGAATCTGTAATTGCAAAAGCAATAGCGTTTAAGTTTAAAATAGAACCTTAGTCCCTCCCATATGGGAATTAGTGATACAATTTTGATGAGGAGGCTCCACTCCTCTTCATAAGCAGGGTGGAGTTGCTAGACTCCTTCTGCTCTGTCACTCCCCAAGGCCCACACTCTGCCTCATCCTTGTGCTGGAGTTTTTTTCTTTAGAGGAGGCCCTTCCAGTGAGATTTTAATCTAGTGTGCAGACACAATTCAGTCATGTTTTTAGACAGAATTTCCTTGGTTATTATTCTGAATTTTTCTTCTGTTATTGTTGGATTCTTTCTCTGGGTTTTATATCTTCTTCCTGCTCAACACGAGAAAATTCTACTTTTTTCATTTCCTGTTTCTGGATTTATTGGATCTGAGTCTTTCCTTGGTTGATTTTCTATGACACATCTTTTGACTCAAAACTTCACCTATTAGTCTTTGCACTGTGCTTTGTGTATTTTCTCAACTTTAGCATTCATTCAATTTTTAATTCTGATCTGTATCACACTATTTAAAAAAAAATTCTTATTGTTTCTTACTTTGCAGGTGTTGCTTTAACTGTTCATGAGTAAAACATCCTAAGTCTTCTTGATCATGGGAACGAGCACAGTCACACCTCTTACACATTTGGCTCAGTGGGCAAGAGCACCGGCTGCTCTTCCAGAAGACACAGGTTTGAGTCCCAGAATCCATGTGGTCGCTCACAACTGTCTGGAAAATCAGCTCCAGAGGATCTGATGCCCTCTTCTGTCCTCTCCAGGCACCAGTCCCACACCTGGTGCACAAACACATGCAGACAAACACTCGTACACAGAAAACAAAATGTAAAATACATCTTTAAAAGACTTGCTTATTTTTCCAAATTATTCTGTTCAATGTTGGGTCTCTTATTGGTGTTGCTCATTTTTTTTTTCTTACTGCAGAAAGTCGGTTGGTATCTCATTAGTCTGTAAAACTGAAGCTGTAAACACAGCAACTCGTGACCAGTGTTTCACTTTATTTGAGTACAGACGGAAGCGAGAGGTAAAAATGCCACCCACCACGCCTTCAGCATTCCAGTTTTGTTTCTTCAAAAGCCTCAGAGGAAAAAAACAGTCTAGGCCTATGAGAGAAGACCTTACAGTAGTGTGTACTCTGGGATAGATGGGTGGATGAAGGTTATAAGCTAGTGTTCATCATTCTTAGATATTCACCGCTATCTGGCTTCCATTCTTAGTCTGCGTCATCATTTGTTCTTTATGCTCACTCCAAGACCAGAGCTCTCTATAGACAGCTTTCTCATAGCCTCATAAAGCCTGATCTTTTGGCAAAGCCTTTTTTGTGTCATAGCTTCTTCTATTTCATTCACATTCTGGCTTAGAATTCACATTCACCCCTTAGAATTTTGTAATGGTGTCTTTTATGTTCTCAGACTTCAGACATTAATATGATTTTAAGTTTTATATTTATTTGCATAGTTTTTATCTACCAAATTATTGTTTCAGGAGTTTTGAAGTCCTTTATCTACATCCTTCATCTCATCCTCCTTCTTTCTTTCTCCCTTCATTTCATTTCCCTCTTTCTTCCCTCTTCTCCCTCTCTCCATCTCTCACTCCATTTCCCTCTGTTTCTTTTCATTTCTCCCTTCCTCATCTGTTCTTTTTCTTCCTCTTTGATTTAGTTTGGGGTTTTCTCAAAAGGATCTTGTTATATAGTCAAGATTAGCCTTGAACTCTTGCCCCTTCCTCCTGCACCAGCCTCCTTGGTCCTGCATGTAACATCACATGAAACTCCTTTGGTGTCTTCTTAATAGAGTATTTCTTAGAGCAAGTCAGTATTTGTGAAAACAAATTCTTCTGTCCTGGCACGTGCCTAATCTATAGTATTGCTACTGCTCATGAGAGTGATACATTTATTGTAATTGATAAACTCACCATTGGTACATCCTTCGAGTCTAAACTCTGTAGTGTGTTCCAGGGTTTGTCCTAGGTGTTGTACTTTGAATGGGTTTGAGAGACTTATGAGATGCTTCTTATATTCTGGTGTCATGCACAATGCTTTTCCTGCTACTGATCTTTTTCCTGTCTCCAGCTTGTCATTCGGCAGGCAAAATACACTATGTGGTATTCTCAGATTTGTTCTTTCACTTAGCATAATGCCTTTAAATTCTTTTTATGGTATATAATTGCTTAAAGATTTATTTTTTTTTATTAATTACAGTTCATTCACTTTGTACTTCAACTGTAGCCCCCTCTCTCATCCCCTCCCAATCCTTCCCTCCCTCATCTCTTCCCATGCCCTTCCCCAAGTCCACTGATAGGGGAGATCCTCCTCCCCTTCCCTCTGACCCTAGCCTATCAGGTCTCATCAGGACTGGCTGCATTGTCTTCTCTGTGGCCTGGTAAGGCTGCTCCCTCCTCAGAGGGAGGTGATCAAAGAGCCAGCCACTGAATTCATGTCAGACAGTTCCAGTTCCCCTTACTTGGGGATCCACTTGGAGAATGAGCTGCCATGAGCTACATCTGTGCAGGGGTTCTAGGTTATCTCCATACATGGTCGTTGGTTGGAGTATCAGTCTCAGAAAAGACTCCTGGGCCCAGATTTTTTTGTTCTGTTGCTCTCCTTGTAGAACTCCTGTCCCTTCCAGGTCTTTCTATTTCCTTCTTTCATAAGATTCCCTGCACTCTGGCCAAAGTTTGGCTATGAGTCTCAGCATCTGCTTTGATACCCTGCTGGGTAGAGTCTTTTGGAAGCCCTCTGTGGTAGGCTTCTGTCCTGTTCCCTGTTTTCTCCCTCTTCCGATGTCCATCCCATTTGCCTTTCTGAGTGAGGATTGATCATCTTACCCAGGGTCCTCCTTCTTGCCTTTAAATTCTACCCACTTCTTTTAAAATTTGATAAGTCATTTCTTTTTTTTTCCTTTGTAAGCTTCAAGTAGATATGCTAATTGTCACCAAAAGTTTTGTAATTTCTTTGAACAAAGTATGTTTCTTCTAATAAAGGTTTAAATTTTCAAGTTTTCTAGTACTTAAAAGGCAGCGTATTTATTTGCTGTTAGAAATATCAATGGCAATTTAATCACTGAAAATTTCATGTCTAAAGACTAATAAAATGCCCTCATAGTACAAGTGGGTTTTGGAACCCAACTTAAGAATTAAGTATACACATGCGAGGTTTTTAAAATTTATCTGACATGAAGCACAACTGCTTGCAGGGCAAAGAAAAGAGCTCTGTCATGAGTTGATTGACAGAGCAATGGGCAGAGCAAACATCATCACCCTGCAAAGAGGGAAATTAGGAAGCAAAACAGAGCAGGGAACAAGTGCAGACTGTAGAGTCTAATTCCTTTCCTCATGGTGCATTTTACTCCTCTCCTCTGACTTCTCTTGAGGACTTCTTTGTTTCTAAACACAAATATGAACACCCTTGAAATGGATCAGACTAAAACCCTTAGACAAGCTGATGAGGCAGTCAACTCTCTCCTCATATATAAAGGAAAAAAAGTAAGTGTGAAAGTCTTTACAGAGGAAACTTGGGTTTATTCATTGTCATTAAAGTATATGGCTTCAGCTTATTAAGAATTTCTGTCTTACCTGATAAAACAGGGTCAGATGAAAGGGGCAGGAAGGAGATGAAGGAGGGAGGATGGGATCGGGATGGAATGCGGGAGCAGGATACAGCTAGGATACAAAATTAATAAAATGTAACAAATAACTAACTAACTAACTAAATAAATAAATAAATAAATAAATAAATAAATAAATAAATCATATCTTTTTGTTCTCTCTTGGTCAGCATCTGTCACTGTGGGGAAATACCCAAGATAAATAATGTAAAGAAGGGGTTGATTTTTTTTTTCTAGTGGGCTCTTCGCCTTCTGTCCCAAGTTGAGTGACTGCTCTCAATCCAGTACCATGATGATGTCGATCACAAATGGAGGAGCGTGTAACACAAGAGCTTTCTCTTTCCACCCAGGGAAAGAAAAGCACTTGGAAAAATATACCCTGCAAGAGCAGACCTTTAGTGACCTACTTCTTTCAGCGAGGCAGCAGCTTCTAACGTTTTCTCCACCTTCCGACAGTACCATTAGCTGGAGCCACGCCTTTCATGCTTAGCCCTTGGGGTGGGGGAGATCAGTGAAGATCCCTAACTACTGCTTTCATTTGTTTCTTTTCAGTTTTGCCTCTTGGAATTGGGATGGGAATCTCAAGTTACTCCAGCTGATCTTGGACTCCACCATGACGTTAGGTGAGGCAGATCCTCAATTTTGAGGATTGCTTATCACAGTGGATTGGAATGAACTGGAAAGCAATAGAAAATGTAGCATCTCAGTTGTGTTTGTCATGATATTATTTATTTTGGTGGTATCTCTAGACTTCGGAAAGAGTGGAAAGTAAGTAAGTAAGTCAGAATCTGTCCTTGTAATAGTGGCATGTGGGGGTCAGAGCTGAGTTTAAAGCTAAGCTCTGCATTGCTACAGGATGGCATGAGATGTAATTAAAAACTACATCTCTTACCTTGCTATTTAATTTTTCATATGTGTATTCCTTATGTCTTTAATCAGGAAAGAGATATCTTAATTGGCAAGTTGCCCCCTTTTTTTTCTTTTCCACTGTTATATCTACTTTGATCTCTGTAAGTATGCTGCCAGGAAACACTGCTGTTGCTGGCAGAGCTCTCCTCTCTGACGACCTATGGGGTTTGTTTGTTTGTTTGTTTGTTTGTTTCTAGTTAGTATAGGTCTGCCTTTAGGTCCACCATTTCTCTGTTTTCCTCTTCATTTGGCAAAGGACAGTCATGAGATTCACTGATGTAGCTCAAACTGCTCCTGGTAGACACAGTCTATGAGTGCGAGTAAGCCTTTGAAAAGCAGACTAGGCTTCTAAAATAATCTCAGTTTGTGCTCAGTCCTGATAGAACTCAACATCGATTCATCTCTTTTTATCATGAATTTTGGACAAATGTACTGTTACTTATTCTCAGTTCACTGGAAATAACTCTAGTGTCTGTTAATTTTCTGTATCTAACTGTCCAAAACCTCTCCATTCCGCTTCTGCAGTATCTCTTGAATGACTCCCATTTCCTAGGTTCCTGGTGACATTCTTCTCTAATCAATATGAACATGTACATTTGACCACTGGTTTTGAAGGTTCATATGGTCAGCTCATGGGGAGTGGACACTGTTGTTTAATAATTCTATTCTCTACAAAGCCCATCATATTACCTTGCTAATGTATCAATTAATTGGTTGGCGCTTTCTCAAGCTGTACTGTGTTGGCCTTGGAAATTTTAATTTTAGTGCATGGCTTTAAAATATAAGAAAGAAAATAATTGGTAGCATCTGCCTTGCACTCTGACATTGTTTGCTTAAACATTAAAAAGAATATGTGGTGTTTTGTGCCTTACACTACAGTGACATAGAAATGTGTCCCACCCAAGCGTTTCACACTGAAGGCACATCCAGTGAAATGAAAGATATTTATGTCAATATTATATATATATTCTACATATTCACTTCTGTTTATTAATGTGCTATGCACATATTAAAAATCCAGTGTACATTTTGATACATTTCGGCAATTTGTATAATCATGTAACAATCTCTCTCATCAAGACATGGAGGATTTCCTCTCTGTGTATGCTTTCCTCTTTAGATTTGATCGTTCTCCACAGTCCTAGAAGTGACTGGCTGGCCTTCTCCAAATAATAGTTTTTCCCTGAGATTAAGACAGATGGAATTCCACATCGGTCTCAAAACAGGAATGGTACTCCTCCAAATCCGTTTTTTTCTTTCTTTTTCTTTCCTTTTCTTTCCTTTCTTTCTTTCTTTTTTGTTTGTTTGTTTGTATAGATGTTTTACTTGTACCTGTGCACTATGGATGCAGTTTCCATAGAGTCCAGAAGAGGGCGCTGGATTCCATGAAACTGGACTTACAGACCCCTGTGAGCTGCCTTCTGGATGACTCTGGGAATGGAATCCTGATCTCCTTGAAGAACTCCCCATACCCGTTATTGTATCGTCACTCTATTTGCTGTAATGTTACTACTTTCAACTTAAAAACAAAGAAATGGATATAGATTATATATATATATATATTTGTATATATGCAGTTGTAGATATAAATGGCCTTCACCTATTCCTTCTCTGTGCCCATGAGATTATGACCTATTAGGTCACCCTTCTCCTGAAAAAAAAAATCTCCCTTTGCTAGTTCTTGCAACAGGAACCAAAGTGGTAAATTATTCCTCATGTTCTTTCAGCTGAGAAAGCCTTTGTTTCTCTTAAATGCTTTTCTCTACTCTCTTTTCTTGTTTGTGCAGTTGTTAAGGAGAACCCTGATTTATTATTATTTTTTTACACCTGTTCTTCCGCACTCATTTCGGGCAGTTGTGATGATAGTTCAGGAAGATTGGGCAGCTTTCTGACTGCAGGTTTTCCAGCAGTTGAAGAGCTGAGAAGTTTGCAGGATGAGGCTGTGGTGGAGCAGCTTCTACGTTTCAGAATTCTGGGTTCTCATCTTCACCCTCCGTGGGAAGGCAAAAGCAGCTCTCTGGGTCTCTTTTACGCAAGCTCTGTCCCTATTGTTCCTATTGTTTGTTTGTTTGTTTTTTTCTTTTTCTTTTTCCTTTTCTTTCTCTTTTCCTCTTTTTTTTTTTTTTTCGGTTGCTGCTTTTGCTGTTCTTTGCTTGCTCTGCTCATTAGAGGCAGTACCTTTAACCGGGCTCACCTGGAACCTACTTACCTGCCCTAACCTGGCTCTGACCTCATCTTAATCCGCTTGCCTTACCCTCCCCGCTGACGCTGGTAGGCATGCGCAGTAACACGTGGCTTAGGGACTCAGCTTTTACGAACTCCGAGTTCGTGACCTCATTACTCCCCACCTGCTAAAATCAGCACCGTGGAAGTTCGGGTTTCACTGTAGCAGCTTTGGAGAGACAAATGGCCATGTAACAGCGCGGCTCCGGCTACAATGGCCTTATTACTTGGCTTCTCTTAAGACTTTTCTACTTCATTTTGCTTTTCGGCCGTTTGCATGCGGTGATGTCTTTAGATATAAGTGGTTTTGCTTTTGCTCTTCCATGTCTGTGGTGTATTAAGAGGTATTTGGAAATGTTCGAAACTCCTGTTTGTTCTCTTTTCTCTCCATTTGTTATTCCGTGGGGGGGGGGGGGGGGGGGGGGGGGGGGGGGGGGCAGGATGCATGTGTGTTTTCTTCAATATCTCGTATACATGCTGAATTTTTAGAAATTATCTCATGGTTTTTATATTCTACTTTTGACTTACAAGAAACGCCTTATTCCGCCTGTGATGCGGAAGGACAATATGTCGAGGTTTCTGTGACCCGTCTTCAGGCTCTCTGGTTCCTTCCTTCACTGGGAACACCAGTGGGGTCTACTCAGGAGCCCACAAGAGACAATCTGTATTTCCGTTTTGATCTCTGGTGCTATCGTTTCATTGTCATGGCTTCTGTATGTCTGATGACGGGTGTGTACTCTGCTCAGTTTTGTTCCACGGAAGCCCTAAATACATCCAAGTCGCGGTCACCTTAAATTTCTTGCCGGATCTATTAACCCAGGCTTCAACTCCCAGGCTGCTCTTAGGATTGCTTTGATCCTGAATGTTATTTCCTTTGTCCTGTCCTACAATCTCTCTTTAGAGCCAGAGAAGATACATTAAGGAGCGGAAATCGGGGTAAACAGGGCTACAAGGTGAGTCTTTGATGTCAATGGCGGAGAAGCTGGGCCGCATTCTCACCTTTGCCAGAGCTGCAGTTTCTGGTACCCTTGGCATCTTGCTGTCCTTCGCCTTCCCCAGGTCCTCCTCAAGGAGCACCGCTACATCTTGCAGCTCTTCCCACTGCAATATGCACGTGGAAAAGGAGAATCATTTATTTCCTTGTGACCAGAGCTCGGCCGTTTAGAGACCCAGATCACTAGCACACCTTTCTTAGTTCCCTGTTTCTTTTAGGTGACATAGGGTGGACAGAGAGGGATAGATCTAGAGAAATATTCTTTCCCTGCATGAAATATGGCATTGGAGTGGATGTTTGGGTATGGAAAGCTTTCTAGGAATACTTTACAAATTTACTCCTTCCATAACCCTTGACAGCCAGGAAAACCATTTTCTTGACACTGTGTATGACTTGTAGAAGCTCAGATCCTGTAAAACTACAGGCCACTCAGATGGTAGCTGCCTGAAATTTCTCACGCCTAAACATGGCCTCTAGAAAATTGTAACAACGTAGATTTAACAGTTTCCATCATGTTGGGGCTCCAACCCTTTCTCTTCTATCTAAGCCAGCATATCTAAGCTCCAGTACTGTGGTTAAACTGCCTCCCTTGATTGGGGCTGGTGATTTTCTTTGTGATACTGATTTTTCAGTTACTGCTTGAATTCTTAAAATTCTGTGGCATTTTAAGAACAGGGGAGGACATCGATTTTCAAACTTCCCATGTCAGACAGGAGCATCCATCCCACATCCCCAGGATGCCTCTTTCCTCCTCTTAGCCTGAAATTTCAAGCATCTGCTTGCTAGGCTTTTTGCTGTTATCCCACAGAGCCTGGGACCGATGTGCTTTCATTTGACTTTTATGTTTATGCCTTTATCTAACTTTCCTTGCATTTGTATTTTCCTTTTTTTTTTTCTCTTTTTACATCAATTTGTATACTTTCTCCCAGACTACATTCAAGCCACTCAAACCAACTGATTCCTCTTTTTCTTTTCTTTCTTTCTTTCTTTCTCTCTTTCTTTGCTTTAAAAAAAAAAAAACCCTCTGGCCTACTGGAAAACTGAAAAAAGAACTCTTAATTTTTTAAAAATTGTTTTCATCTCTATTTGATTCTAATGATACAACTGTCATCAATCCATGAAATTGCCTGCCTCTTGGTAAACGTTGCTCATAGATATAGCCTAACATGAAGATCAGCTGGTATTTGGCCATTGTCACAAAGAATAGTTACCTTGTTTTGCTGCACTTACTACCCCTAACATTTCCTCCTTAAAAATAGCATAATCCAAGATTTTGTGCATATGTGGCCGATTTACAGTAATTTTTCATAAAATCATCAATAATTATGTATATGCTTAACATTGACTTAGATCTACAGCACAAAGTCCAGCCGCTCTGTAGTTTTGGGATAAAAACATTCTTCATTTAGATGCTCCAGAGCCATCCTGTGTGAACTTGACCATTTATAAGTTCGGTAGAGACAGATTTTTACAGCAGAAGAAATGGTGAAAATATTCTGCCTTTGGGGTAATTGTAAAAACGTTTTAATGTGCCTCAGCTGGAAATTTCTGTGTTTTGCAAAATGAAATGATCATCTCCTTTCTGTAAAAAGTGTCTTTCATGTTGGGAAGTGTTTAAGAACTGAGGATGTTTGAAAACTGCATAAAACATCTTTAAATTTTCACTGTTTGGCATGAGAGTACTGATTTCCCTTTTCTCTGTGTTAGCGACCATGAGGGTTCCACAGAATATAAACAATGCCATGTAGTTTGTGGGCCAGACCTAAGACATCATCCTTCAGCTCACTGTAGGGAATTCTGGCCTGAATATACTTCTTTCCTAGAAAACTATAAAAGGGAAGTTTTATTTCTCCTCTTCTTGTAATATGGTGGGGAAAACATGATACAAAAGAAGAAAAAAAGCAAAGAAAAACATAAAAGAACATAGAATTTCAGAAATACTATGGCTTAAATTTAACATAACTAGATTTGATAAAATAATTTTATATTAAAAGAAATGACAGAAGATCTTTCCAATTTTCAACTATTTTTCTGATCCACTCTAAAACTCATGACTCAACATTTTAATATCACAAAGCTCATAATTACTGTCCTTTTACTACCATAACTGAATAATACAGTTTAAAGAATCTTTAAATTACTACACCCTACTCTGATAAGATTGTTTTCAGTAGGTCCCAAAAAGTAATTGAAGATGGTCATTTCTACTACATAAATATAGATTTTTTTTTTTTTTTTTTTTTTTTTTACTGTTCAAAGAACGAAAAAAATACTGATGTCAATAAAGAAAATCACTGCGCTGTTAAAGTCTTAACAGTGTCTGTAAAAACACACTGCCGTGGTGAAATTTTTATGGGTTTTGGGAGTCCGATATAAAGTGAACTTTCTGACTGCAAATTTGATTAGGAACAGCTATGGTGTGTGCTGTCACAATTCAAAGTGATGTGCAGAAGAGAGAGAAGTAAAGAGACTGAAATGAATGGCTGACTTGAAGCCAACCACAGAAAGCAAAGAGATGTGTTTATTCGTTAATTTCTGTATGACTGTATTTCTTTATTTGTTGTTCCTGAGGATTGACAAGGTTTCATGCCTGCTAAGGATGCACTGCCCCACTGAGCTCCCATCCCAGTTCCTCTGCTTTTTACAGAACCTTCTCCATCATCCACACAGAAAAGAGAATTCAAAATTTAAAGAAAGCTAAATCTTATTACAAATGAGAATGCTCAGAAATTAGAACAACCTTAGTTCATTGGCCAGCACAAAGTGACTTTGGAAGTCATATCTGCAAGCTAAAACATAATTGCTATGTTCACTATTGTCTTAGTTGGGATTTTTATTGCTATGAGGAAACACCATGACCAAAAAGCAAGTTGAGGAGGAAAGGGTTTATGTGGCGTATGCTTCCAGATCATAGTCCATGACTGGAGGAAGTCAGGACAGGAACTCAAGCACGGTTGGAACCAGGAGGCAGGAGCTGATGCAGAGGCTATGGCTGCTTACTGGCTTGCTTCCCACAGTTTGCTCAGCCTACGAACCCAGGACCCCGAGCCCAGGGATGACCCCACCCACCACAGGCTGGGCCCTCCCCCAGTGATCACTAATTGAGAAAATGCCTTACATCTGGGTCTCATGGAGGCACTTACTAAAACTGAGGCTCCTTCTCCCCTAATAATTCTGATTTGTGTCAAGTTGACACAAAACCAGCCAGTACAACTGTATTTTTACATATTACATATATTGCCATTATATCTTTAACGATATCAAAATAGCCAAGTTTGTCATTGCTGCCAAAATATTTCAAAAGTAAGGAGATCCTGAGTGTGTGTGCACACAAATCCAAGTGCAAATGCCTGCACATTCTAAGTGCCCCACCTCCAAGCCACACCCCAAGTCCTAATTCATGGTTCTTGATGAACGAGGTAAAATGCCTCCTTATCAATGGAGATATCTATCTCACATTTTTATTCAGTAACAACAAACCCATTTTGTTGGAAGTTTTGCTAGGTAGTTTATTTTCATTTGATCTGCTAGGTGATTTTTTTTTTCCTTCCATAGAGGAAGAAATCAAATGACCCCAAACTGGCAGAAATAACACACTCTCCTAGACTTCCTGTGGAAATCTTGTTCTAGAGTGCTGAGCTAACCATGCTTCTAATAACCATTCACAAGCAGGGAGTCTATGCAGGGCAGAAGCATGTTCACCTGCAACCATAATATGTAGCATGAAGAGAAACCTCCAGAGCTTGCTTCCAAAGGTCTTACGGCAGGCTTCTCAAAATAATACGGAATATTAATGTGAGTATCTCAATATTTTTTCATGTTAAAAACGTTCATTCACAAAAACATAAAGTAAACGAAAGTAAAACAATCCATGCAGGACAGCTAATCCAGCATTTTGCTTTTGGGCTTAATCAGACTTATCCGAAGTTAATATTGGGTGTCAGGGTATGTTATATTATCAACAGAAGCCATAGTCACCCAACATAAAAGGCTCCATGGCAAGACATGAATTCCAAGATGGTAAACCTCAAACTGAAGACAAAATATGCATTTGTTTGACACAGTTGCAGCATAACAACCTTTCAGTCTAGTAGGTGGCGCTAACATGACAGCTTGAAGCTGTCTCACTCACATAACCATCTCATTTCCTCCTTAAAAAGAAACACTGAAGGAAACCCAGTGATCAACAAAATGGCTTTGAAAATGGTGGCACCTCTATTCTACCTGGCAAAACATGGCAGCGATGGTAGATGGTATTGCTTATAAAGGAAGGGGTGTGGCCTCTGACTTTCAAAGGCAAACACAATCTCAGTGACCGTGGATTTACCTGCCAGGTAGAAAAATGAATTTGGTCCTTGAAACTAAGTAAGATAAGCTGTGCCTGGAACATAATTATCAAGGAAGGAGGAAAGTGCTGCAGACCTTGTGGTGTGTACACATAGATGTGGACATACGTGCACAGCATAGACATACAGTAAGTATTCAAATTCTAATCATCGTTCCCATATATCCGTGGTTGATTTTTTTTCTTTTAGGTTGACACTACCGTTTGCTGTCACTTAAAGAGACTAGTGATATGTAATGTTCAGACACTCAAGACCAAAGGTCTGGGTTTGTTGCTTAATATTCTGAATGCCAACTTTTTTTCTTTTTAAAAAACAATTTAATATGTGCGCGCGCGCACACACACACACACACTCGCACATTCGTGCATTTGTCACTGTGCTCATGCAGAAGCCAGAAGCCATCTTTTAGGAGTCAGTTTCCTCCTCCACCATGGTTTCCATGCTGAATGCTTGGGGTCAGACTAGCAGAGTTGACAAGTATTTCCTCTGACTGAAACGGAGGGAAGAGCTGCTTCCTGTGAGAAGAGTGGTCTAGGTGGCTCCGCTCTTGGACTGTCAGTCATCCTAACCCTGGGAGACATCTGCACGGGTTGGAGTTTGATCGTTACCACTCTGTATCAAAAATTAAATAAATAAATAAATAGATACCTCGTGCTGTTATCTGGTGAATTTAAGATCCTGTAAACTCGCATGGAGCATTTTTGCCTCCAGAAGCAAAGCAATAGGTACGCGAAACTCTGTGGAGCCATCCAGGTGAATTCAGTAGTTGTTACGAGTTATTACTTGACAAGCAAATGAGCAATATCTGCTCTCACACGGGGGTTCCACTTGACATGGCCTCCTCGGTGATACAGGAATGGTCACCCTGTCATAGGTTTTCACTGCCAGTCACACTCACACTCGGTACCCATTTTACTTCTTACTTGTTGTCCCGGTTCCTTGACAGACTATGATCTCCAGGAAGCCAAATCTTTGCTCAGCTTATTCATTTGTGATCACTCCCCAGTGTTGATGCTTCCCAGTGCAGAGGCTCAGGCACAGCTGTTAAACCAATAGTGAGTGACAAAAAAAAAAAAAAAATAGCAGAGGGACAAATGGTTCCACCCACAGACCCTTGGTTACTCCCCCAAGCTGATTTTCTCATTTGCTGCATTGGACAGGATTGAAACAAGGACACTCCACCACTGAGCTACATTCCTAGCCCACTACACCTTATCTCAAACTCATTCCCAAAAAGACTCCCCATGCTTTAGCACTCATTGTTCAAATTTATAAGTACCTTTTCTGAAAACCACATTTATACTCCTTAGAAACAACGTCATCGCTGTACACACACCCCTCAGGAATGACCTGTTAGTTAATGCTAGTTAGTTAATATAATAATTCCTGTACTCTGGGAAAGATGTTTTTAATGGATATGGATGTGTGTACGGCACGATTAAAGTATTTAGTGGAGATTTAATGGAGGCTAATAACAAAGAGACAGCTTATAGTAGGGAGACAGCCTGCAGCAGGGGGCTAGGTTTGCCTGGACAAAGAGACAAGACCCATCCACAGAGCACTTGTGTATTACCTGAAAGACAAGCTGTGGAAAATGACAGGTTGTCCAGATGAAGCCTTAAGAAACCAAACTATCGTTCATGGATGTAAAGAAGCCACTTCATAATGAGACAGGCGCCACGCAGTACCGAAGTTTGCCTTGGCAGTCACGAAGAACGGAACATTCCGGAGACAACCATTGCTCTCCTGGATTTAGGGCTATTTCTCAGGGTGGAGAAGTGGGATGAGGAGTGACTACCGAATGTGCTTTGGTTGCTGGGAACTCCGCCTTCCAGAAGACTATGTGAGCTCGGAAACCCTGTGGACCACATGGGTCCTAATAACTGCTCTTTTTCCACTGTTAGTGCCTGTCAGGCAAGCTCACTGCATTTTCCGTTATCATTTATATCCGATGACCGATTCCAGCTACTGAGTATGGCACATCATGGCACACACAGGCTGTGTGCTTACCTGTATTAAAACTGTGAATTTGATTTTAGAAAATGTATTGAACTGGCAGAAACATTAAATATATAAAAATATAAATATAATATATATAAATATGTATATTTATATATATTAACATTCATTATTTGTGAGGTTCTGATTCCTCATAGTCATGACTCCCTTTCTTCCTAAAGAACTTGTTTTTGATATTTCCTGATATTCTGGTCTGCTTACCTGAATTGTCTCAATTTCTACTTCCCTAAAAAAAGTTTCTCTGCTTAACTGTATGTTTTCAATTAAAATTCATTAGTATATACTCTTTATACAAGTGATGGTTTTAAACTGGTGTTGTGTATTTGACCATGTCACACTCTTCTCCTTTATCTTAGCTAAGCTTCTCCACCATGACCAACAGTAACTTGGGGAAAGAAAGGAATTATTTCAGCCTGCACATCCCAAGCCACAGTCTACCGAGGGAAAGCCAAGACAGGAACTCAAGGCAGGAGCTGATCGGAGACCAAGGAGGAACATTGCTCTTTGACTTGTTCCACGGGGCTAGCTCAAGATACTTTCTTTCTTATATAACTCAGGACCACTTACCCAGGGATGCCATGGCCTACAGTGAGATGGGGCTTCTCACATCCCTCATTACCTCACAGGTTTGTTTACCAGCCACATGTACGAATACATTTTCTTAGTTAAGATTCCATTTTCCCAGATATTCCTGGTTGTTTGTTTGTTTGTTTTAAGTTGAAATAAACCAACCAACACTCCCCTTCCTGACTAGTACACTTCCAAACAGTCTCCTTTTGGCCTTCCTGTTTACATATGGAAAGTATAAGTTCTAGTTATTAAAAAAAGACATTTATCTTTCACTTCATACAATGATCTGCAGTTCTACCCATCTTTTGCAAATTACTTCAGTTTTATTTTTTAATGGCAGACTGTACTGTATTACATATATAATATTTTCTTTATCGAGTCACATTTTGGCATATGGAATTTCCTTGATTATTATTCTCTTCTCTTCCTATTCTTTGTCATAAAATAATTATCAGTCTATTAACTTCCTGGCTTGTGTTGTCTCTGAGGAACTCTATTTTAATGCTCTTCACAGTCACCCTATATGGACTGTTTTCTCTCCTGGGGCAGCCTGAGAGGTTTTCTTTTCTTTTCTTTTCTTTTCTTTTCTTTTCTTTTCTTTTCTTTTCTTTTCATAGTTTGTGCATCTAGGCACATGTGTACAGCAGTGATCTTTCTCTGTTCTGTTTTATTCTCATTAAGGCTTTTCAGGATCCTTGTATATATAAAATCGGATGTTTTTGATGGTTTTGCTGACAATATTTTGTTTGGAAATGTCTTCCGTCCTCTTTCTCTGGTTGGGCCCATTGTTATGTATGCCACAGCCTTGTGTACTGTGCTGCAGCCCTTACATGTTCCCTTTTTTCCCTATGTCTTTCATCTCTTCATATTTAAGTTTGAGCCCTTGCTATTGACCACAGTGCAAATTATCTAGGTCTTCTGGTTTTGCTCTTTTAATTGATAACATCTACACTTTACTCATCCTGGCTGTTGACCTGTCCCATGTTGTCATAATCATATCCAGTTTTTCCACTAAATAAGCACTTTGTTTGTTTTGAGGTTTAGTATGCTGTCCAGGCTGGCCTCAAATTCACCATGTAGCCCAGGTTGCCTTCAAACTTACATGAGTTCTCCTAACCAGCCTTTCAAGTATTGGGACTACAGGTGTAAGGCCCCATGCTCAGTTTCCAATAGCTTCCTTCTTTAATATTCAGTCATAATTGCCTTAAAGCTTCTGACTAGGAGAACTAATATCTCTTTCTTCCTTGTGATCTGGCTTAACTTTTTGATAAGAGTTTGACTGTCTTGATATAGTAGTATCTCCAGTTTTTATTCAATATTAGACACAGAGTAGAGGCTGTAGAAGGACTATTGTTATCTTACAAGGGTGATAGTTATATAAATGTTATTAAAATATATTTCAGGCTAAAATTCTTTCAGTGTCTATGCCACTAAGATAAGATGAAGCAAAACAAAGCTCTGGGAAGCTGTGTGCCCAAAAGCTAGCATCTCAGATACAAGACAACACTTGGCTGCCTCCGGAAGAGGGCTAGGAAAACTAAGATGCCCTCTTCAGAGGACTTGCTTGTTGTCCAACTTGATGGAGGCTCTATTTTCTTCCACAGCAAAAGTCAGGTAAGTTTTCTTAAAATGCATCAGAAAATATTGGAGTTTTCTCAGTCGGGGAGGTTTTTCCAGAATGCAACCCACTGCGGTCAGTCCTTTGGTCGTTAGACAGGCTTTAGGGCTCAAGGAACTGGCAGAACAAAATGGTGGTGCTGTGACCACCACTGGAGCTGGTACCCAGTGGTGTTTGTTCTGTAGCATAGGAACTCTGCATGTTCTTCCAGATTTAAGACACAATGTAAAGCAACCTGATTGCCTTCTGCTGGAATCTGCACGAAATCCTGAGTCTAAGACTGCTTTGTGGCTCTCTTGCCTTGCTACTGCCCTAAAAGTCAACTTCCATTCTCTACATTCTAACTGTAGTCTTTTCTACTCTTCCCTAAGGGGCTTAGTTCATAAAGAAGAGACTAGGGTGGTACAGGAGGGGGAGAGGAGGAGAAGGTGGAAGAAGTGGAGGAGGAAGAAGAAGGAAAGGAGGAAGAGGAGGAGGAAGGGGAACAGGTTTTTTTGTTACCATAATTTTCTTAACCATGAATGCTAAACCCTGCTTCACTGTGTTACTGAAAAAGGATTTCTCTGGTCCCCTGACTACTCCACAATCTTTCTCTTGAGCACCAAGTGGACTCCTGGATAAAAAGCTTTTAAGACTAAATCTTCCCTGTGCCCTGAGCTCTCACTGTAAAGTATTACTTAGAAGATTCCTTAACACTCTCAGTTATTTCCTTTGTACCCATTTCTCAGATGTAAACATCTTGTACATGCCAGCTACACTGTGGCAGTTGGTGCAGCCTGTTTCTCCAGAATTTATGCTTCTTGGTTGCCGTGGGGTATTAACTCTCCACTAAGCTCAGGAAAAGACCATATGGCAGAAAATGATCTTTGTCTGCATTTTTCATGCCTTTATCTACCTTTCAAACCCATGTAGTGAAAGCTAATCATCTCCAATAGGATCCTAGCAAAAGGTGTGGTGTTTAGGAGGTAATAGCTTAGGAGATCTTTACCCTCAAGAATGAGATCAATGTGCTTATGCTCCCAAAGGGCCAGCTCTCACCTTCTCTCCTGTGAGAACACAGGAGAACTGAACACTCTTCCCTGTGGAGGAGGGTTCTGCCCAAAACCTGATTGTTCAGGGCCCGGTCAAGCTTCCATTACTATGGTAAGTCAATTCTTTGGCTTTTTGTTTCTTTGTTTGCTATTGATAAGCTGTCTGGATTTGTGTAAGTTATGACAGCGATCCAAACAGGATATGACTGTGGGACCAGTCCTTCTCTTGTCATGAGGTTTGGAGCAATTCTCCCTGCAGCCTTCTACTCATCCAGAAGATGAGCCTAGGAAAGGGAATGCTGTCTAATTCAATCTTCACATGGAATGTTGTCTAAGGAAAAAGATGATTGTGTAATTCTTTCACTCTACAGAGATTTCCCAGGCACAACTAGGGAAAATTCACACATTATGCATTTCCAAAGATATGGTCGCCATGGTGAAAAAGTAATGTGCAAGATTCACTACCCAGGCACCAGGAAGGAAAATGAGTGGCTTCTGATTCCCTTAGTAAGTTTGTCATCCTGTCCAGTGTCCTTTGCTTCAACCTGTCTCATCTCCATAAGAATGCTGTGAACTCTGGGTCAGTCTAGAGCAGTGGTTCCCAAAGCCCTAACGCTGTGACCCTTTAATACAGCTCCTCGTGTTGTAGTTACCTCTGAACATAAAATTATTTTTGTTGCTTCTTCAGAACTGTAATGCTGCTACTGTCAGGAATCATAATGTAAATATTTTTGGAGATAGAAGATTGCTAAAAGGGTCACAACCCACAGGTTAGAACCACAGGTCTAGGGATTCCTGGTTGGGACCTCCTCCAGTTAGTTTGTTGAAGGAACTCAAAGCTTTATGTTTGTTTGGATGGAGGGCCTGGCTCAGTCTGCAATTTAGCCTCCTGAAGGCCCTTCAGCAGCACGGCAATAGTTATTATATAGATAGCATCTATCAATTAGCCATTCTTTTATTTTCTTCCAACAGGAACTTCTTCCAGTTTTAAAATAAGGATGTTGAATTAAAGAATTCTCAGAATTTTACCTAAATGATAATTTGGAACTCATTTTTATCTTCTGCTTTTAATAAGGAAGATGAATTTTACAATTGAATTTTGAGAAAGGCCAAAATATATATTCTAATCTTTTTTTGTAAATTATGAAAATTGAAACAAAAAAATTAAACCATTTTCCCAAGGCTATAATGATGTAAAAATGAAAATGAAAATTATAAAAAAAATTGCCAAGTCTTTGCTTGGCCATAGGAAGTCCAAGTGAGCAGGTAGCGGTAGACAGTTGCAGGGGCAGGAAGGGGAGTAGCGGGATTGTGTTGAAATTCTGTATTTATTGCTAGATGATGTGAAGCTAAGCAAAATGACCGTACTGGTTAGTTTCTGTCAACTTGATACAAGCTTGAATCGCCTGGGAAGGGGGAAACCTCAGAAAATGCCTTCATCTCGCTGGTGATGAGTTTGTGAGGCGTTTTCATTTCAAATGATTGACATGGGAGCACCAAACTCACCTTGGCAGGTGGTCCTGCGTTACATAAACAAGCAGGCTGAATGAGCTCCTAGAGAGCAAATCAGTAAGCATCGCTCCTCCCTGACCCCTGCTTCAGTCCTGCCTCAGGGTTCCTACCCCAAGTTCCTGCCCTAACTTCCATCGATGACGACGTGTAAGATGAAATAAACCCTTCCCTCCGTGGGTTGCTTTTGCTCTTGGCGTTCATCACAGCCAAAGGAAAGAAAAGGAAAATGCAGCGGCTCAGTCTCCCTAACCTTCCATTTAGCTCTTTTTTCAAATAGACACAACTGTGACAATGCTTGTTTCCTAGAGTTGGGGTGATCCTTAACTCTTTGAAACTGTGTTGCCAGTCCCACTTCCTCATGTCCGAGGTTCTTTGAAACCCTAAAATGTACTTTGTGGTGTCCCTGTAAGGACCTCAAGCGCACCAGCAGGAGGAAAGCTATTAGACTGGGATTTCTTTCACATGTTTTCCAGGGCAGTACATGTCAATCAAGTATGGGAAAGGCGGGACCCGAGCGCAAGTTTGCTTTCCATCGCTTGCTATGCAGAACGGATGATTTGAAAACTGCTCTGATTAACCAAGGAAACCTATGCGCTTACGAGTATGTAGAAGATGACATCGCATTGTCCTTACTGAATGGTAGGATTGTGGATGAAAATGGGGGTGAAGATAAGGGCAGGGGGTTCAGCAAGATACGGATCAAAGCTAGAAAGTGTCCTGTGGACATATTGGCCATAGAACTCAGTTCTTCCCTCAAGAAAAAGCTGTGGCGGCGTTAAGTGCCAGCCTGGAACTTCCAGTGCGTGCTTTCTGGCCAGGGGTGTCATTTTTATTCCTGTTTATTGACTAAGAACTGCTCCATTTGCTGAACTAACCACGTCGTGAGGCCGTGGGGCGCCTTGCGGTTTGGCCTGCAGTGCCCGCGGCTCTCCCATAGATGGCGGCATTTCCCAAACAACGTCCCCCAAAGCCGCCTCCTAATCTGTTGACGGGATTAGGGACCCCTGTTGTTTTACAGGAAGTAAATAAACCCTTCTGGTTTTCTGGAAACCTCAGAAGCGTCTGAGAGCGGTGAGGAACTGTTTATTCTGCGGCGAAGGTATCAGATGAATATTTACAGCGTTTGAAAACAATCAGCCCAGATGGAAGCGGACCCCCTGCTAGAGGCCAGGCTGTTCGCGTTCCCTAGGTCTGAGCCTGGGCTACGAACTCCCCGCACAGGGGGGCGAGTTCTGTCCAAGGAGTTTATGGCTGGCCTAGGTGGGAGTGGACTCAGACCTAAGAAAACTTAGGGATGGAGACAGTCTTCTCTCTCTAACCGGACGGGGCGGTTAGGAACTGAAACAAACTCTGCGATCGTCGGGTAAAATCTAAGCCCTATGGGGGTGTAACTACAGTAGAGAGCAAGAGAATGAACAGAAGAAAGCATGTGAATGTGAGAAAGAAGTGACAAAGTAGCTATGTTTAAGCAAAAGGTTAACGTCGGCTTCAAAATTCATTGAGATTCTCAATGTTAGGTGATGCTAAACTCGGTGATGGTGAGGCGTGCTCTCCTTTTTCTTTTCCATTTCTTTTTCCCCCTGTTCTTTCTCCTCCACTCACCTCCTCTTCCTGCCTTTCTTCCTTGTCTGCGTTTCCCTATGATAAATTTTCATTGTCGTTGTTGGTTTGTTTGTTTCCTGTATCCCAGAATGACTTCAAACTCAATGTCCCCAACCTCCCACACCTCAACCTCCAAAAACCAGGAAATTTTCAGACCTAAAAGACCACTGAAAGTTTAGTTTTCATGCTCAGTCGTGTGGTTTTGTGTGTGTTATGTGTGTGTGTGTGGGGGGGCTGTTCACTCGTGCCTCTGATGGCCAGCTGTCTGTGTCACGTGTCTTCCTCCACGTCTTTTCACTTTATTGTGCACAGCAGGCTGTGCCGTTAGCTCTAACTGGCTCTGCTGACTGTTCCCCCGGGATCCTCCTGTTTCAGCCTCCCAGTTACCAAACAGATGCTTTTTGTGATGTTGAGGTTCCGAACTCCCATCCTCACGCTTGCACTGCCACTAAACCGTTTCCCAGGCCCTCATCAGTACCCTTAAATACACTTTGAACATATTTCAATAGTGAAACAAATAATTATCCAGCAACGGGGGTTCCAGTGGGGCAATTAAGAGATTGTATTCATTAAAATCGCCATGTTCTTGGACACAGTGCAATTTTTTTTCTAATTTTATTTTTACCACTCAACTTATCCTTTGAACCAATTGATGGTTTTTCTAAAAACATTTGATTGTGAACATTAATCAAGCCAGATGAGTGATTATCACATTTTTCACTACATTTTCATACTTTTAAGATAAAGGTTTTGGTGTAAAACAGTGTTGTAAGTGACAATTGACTGCCTGGCCCTTCACTGGGGAATAGTCTCTAAATCCTCAGCAGACAAAGAAGACAAGTTCTCTTCCGAAATTCAGACGTGAAGTTGAAATGTTGACTGTGGCTCTACAGCTGCGGCTGTCAACCTTCCTAAGGCCGCCACCCTTCAATGTGGCACCTTTTGTGGTGCCCACCCCCACCACAGAATTATTTCATTGCTGCTTCATAACTGTAATCTTCTGCTGTTATGGATCTTAATGTAAGTAACTGATAGCTAGGATATCTGATAGGTGACCCCCAAGGGGTCTACCTTATACCGTCCTGTGCCACTTTCCTTAAATTAGAGAAGAATAATTGGATAAGTTGTTTTTTTTCTTACCACAAATGCAACTGATGCCAGTTATTAAATGTGGTATTTCCTCTTCCTCCGTTATGCTCATCAGCCATCATAGATCCAAGTATCCACAGGGGTAAAATATACATCTTAAGTCTACAGGGCAAATAACGCGAGTTTGTGAAGTGCTCTTAACCACGATTGTGTAGATTTAAGGTGGAGCATTTGCCTGAATCATGATGTAAGGAAGGATTTAGGGACTCAATACCAGTGATGGATTCCTCTTCACAGTGCGATGGATGCAGTTGGTAATGGCCTATGTGTGTGGATGATTCTAGATTCTACCCATCTGAAGTATTTCACTTGACAGGATTCAGCCCGATGTAGTGAGACGGTGTGGGCTTGCATATTTGCGTAGTATTGGCAGCAAACACGGTCCAACGATATGTGATGCCATGAACATAAAGATGATAGAATTCTAAGTATTGGTTTTGTTATTGCTATTTCCAGTGGATGATGATTATCCGTCACAGTCTAAGCACTGCTCAAGGAAAAGAATCAGATGCCAATCTGAAGCACAGCACACTGCAGCACGATTCTTTAAGCTAGAGTAAGAAGATATTGGATTATTTGGTATGTTGGTGTTTGATGTCTTGAGTTCTTTATATATTCTGGTATTTTTGTCATGAACTCGGTTGCCTGCTCTTTGATCACTTCCCCCTTGGTGATACAGCCCTGCCAGGCCACAGAGGAAGAGGATCCAGGCAGTCCTGATGAGACTTGGTAAACTAGGGGCAGATGGCAGAGGAGAAGAATGCCCCCTTCCCGTGGACTGGGAGAGGAGAATGGAGGAAGACAGAGGGAGGGTAAGACTGGGAAGAGTTGAGGGAGGGGGCTACAATTGGGATATTAAATGAATAAATTGTGAAAAATAAAAATTTAAAAAGTCACTTACACCTAAAAAACAAAAATAAGATATTACCTAAGATTCACTCTCCAAAGTTGTCTTTAAATTAACAACATCGTTTATGATGTTATACCCCACACACCTAAAACTTGACATTTTCTTTAACTGAGGTTTTATATACATTGCTATAGTTTGATGAAAAGTCCCTGAAAGGCCAATGAGCTAAGGACTCAACCTCTTAGAGGTTGTAGAGGGAGGCAGGAGGTCAGGGAGTGTGCTCTTGAAGGACTGTGGGAAACAGGTCTCCACCTCTGTTGCTTTCATTTCCTGCCACTAGGTTAGGGTTCCCCATTCCCCCAACACATATTCTCACTGTAATGTGCTGCCTTTGTAGAGGCCCCAAACCAATGGGATGTATAATCACTCATGACTAAAGCTTCCAGGACTCTGACTTGAGGTAAACCTTTCTTCTTCCTGAGGTATTTTACTCATTGCACTTTGTCACAGTGCTGGAAAGATTACTGACATGGCCAGTCTTAGTTACTCTTCTATTGCTGTGTAGAGAAATTATGACCAAGACAACTTATATAAAAGAAAGTCTTTAGTTGAGGACCTGCTTTAGTTGAGGTCCAGGGGTTAGTCAATGATCATCCTGATGGGAAGTACGGTGGCAAGCAGGATGACATGGGGCTGAAGTATTAGCTAAGCGTTTACATCCTATCCACAGGCTCAGGCAGAAAAAGATGAACAGGGATGGGCTTTTGAAACCTCAAAGGCTACCTGCAGTGAGATACCTCTTCCAACAAGGGCACACCTCCTAATTTTTCTCAATCAGTTCCGCCAACATTAGACCAAGTGTTTAAACATATGCTCATATGGAGACCATGCCATCACAGCAACAACTATCACTGCCCTGTCCCATCAGCCTCTGGCAAACCCTCATTCCACTTCATGATTTTGTGGATCTGTCCATATTATGTATAACATGTGTACAGAATATACACTATGGATTATACTCTTATAAGTCAAGTCATAAAGCTCATTACACTTCCTCAGCATCCATCCATCAGTGTGAGTAAATAATGAAGGTAGTGTAGAAGTCTCCCTGAGATTCTCATTTCAACTGTATTGAGCAAATGCCCAGAAATCATATTGCTGGATACACAGTAGAGCTATTCTAACTCATTGATGGACCTCCACACCGTTTCCCATGGGGCTGCTGTATTTATAGGGTAAAAGTACCCTGTCTCTCCATGATATCACCAACATATTTTTTAATTTTAAATAATAGCCATGTAGATGAGACGAAATGACATTTTACTATGTTTTTTATTTGTTTTCCACTGGTCACTGTTAAAGATGGGCATCTTTCATGTACCTGGTAGCTATTTCTGTGTTTTTTCTGGAGGAACATCTATTCAAACTTTTACCTGTTTTTAATGGAGTTATTATCATCATCATCACCATTTTGTTTTTTGAGTTGTAGGAGTTCTCCGAGTGCTTTAGATATTAGCCTTCTTGTGCATGGTCTGAGAATATTTTTCTTCCTATTTGAAGGCTGCTTTTCCCTCTCTTGACTGTTCTCTGAGCCGAGCTGTTTTCCTTCAGCATGACCCATGTCTCTGGTTTGCTTCTGGTGCCTTTTTTGATGTTACATTCCAGAACTCATCATGAAGCCCACCCCACTCCACCCAATTTCTCTCTTGTGTTTCCTTCTAGAAGCTTCACAATTTCAAGGGTCTTCATTTAGGTCTTCAGAGCATTTTTAGTTAATTTTTGTGTATCTGTGCTACAGTTTTAAAAGTTACCTTTTCCCTTTCAACTCGGTCATCAATCTTATCTGTGTGACAAATCTGGAATCTTCTTGAATTCTCTTGAATCAAAATGCAACTAAGGGGTAATTTCAGAACAAGCAGAGATGCTAGAGAGATGGCTCAGTCAATATAGTGCTTTGCTGCGCATATTCAAGAGCCTGACTCCAGATCTACAGAAACCACATAAAGAGCCCAGACATGGGGGAGGGGCAGAAATAGGCAGGTCCCTGATGCTCATTTACCAGACAGACACACCAACACCATGAGCTTCAGATTCAGTGAGAGACCCTGTCTCAAAATATAAAGGTAGAAAGTGAAGGGGGAAACACATGATATGCTAATATGAGTCCCATATTTTCAGAAAGCATGGAGAAAAAAAAGATTTGCTCAAAGTTTGGTAAAAATTATTTTTTTCGTAGTCTTAATGTATCATGCAATGTTTATATATATATATTAATGTATATGCTATTAACAAAAAAATCTTAAATATGATTTGCTTTCCCCTTTGTATGCATGTTCGTGTAAAGATAATTTAAAAATTAAGATTTAAATCATTAAAATCATAAGAGAAGTCATGTCCTCTTGAGGGCTAGAAATAAGGTCACCAGAGCTGTTGGTCTATATTTGAGAGCTCTTGTCTTAGTTCATTAGATTTTGCCATAGTTTGGCCAAGTTCAGTGTCCATACCTAACATGGCCTTCTTGCTGGGCTGTCTATACAGCTTTCAGATCTGCATGTGATCTGGGAAACATTTCCGATCCTGTCTGCATTTCTGTAATAAATTGGGCACTTATTATTTCAGGTACTAGGTAGATTTCCTCCTTGGTTACAAATCCCATCTGACATCTTATTTCTTCCTGTTTGACGTATTCAGCATCCCTCAGTCCCTTGTTGTCCCTGCATAATCACTCCACATTAGACTGTTCCTCGTGACTGAAGGTCTCTGCTCCTGATGTCACTGCCTTTCAGTGTGCCCAGGAAACTTTCACAAAGCGCACTGTCAGAGCCATCAGTCGCTAATCCCATCTCAGCCCTCTTCCTGATAGTCAAGGTTATTCTCCAACCCTGCTTTCCCAAGGAGAGCTAATTAGGTCAGATCAGTTCTTCCTGTCTCTGAACATGGCATGTGATCATCGATTCAATGACTTCCTTTCCTTTGCCCACATCAAGCAAAGTCTCTTCCTTAAAGGGCCGACTCAGATAAACTCACAGATTTGTCCCTGTGTGGAACTTGGTCCAAGATACACAGAGAATCAACAACCAGCCCCCAGGAGACAAAGTGAACCCAGAGCCCAGATAATACCTGTCGTGTTTCTTATTATTCAGGTCTCAGCGGCTCCCCAGTTTCTTCAGATCTTCCCATGCGTATGTACTGAGCTACACCTTTGCTCATCTTTCATATTTCACGCACAGACTGAACAACGGCTGCTGTTTCTGTGGGATTTTATACTGCGTGTGGCACGGTGAGTGCTGTGATTAGGTAACTCGCTGGTTCATACTTCGAAAGCTACATGTCATAGTTCTGACGTACACTGCAAAGCGGTAGCCCCACGGGGCCGAATCACAGCACGCTGCTCAAGCACACACTATCAACTCAGGCCAAGCCAAGCGGGGTGAACAATTTGGCTTGTGTACTTGTCTGGGCTGAGGGAAACCCATACAGGTAAAGAAACATTATTTCAGGTGTGTCTGTGAGGCCATGTCTGGAAAACACTAGCATTTGAGACAATTGCCTGAGCAAAAAGACCATGATCATTCACAGGGGTGAGTCTGTTGAGTTCATCCAGTCTGTTGAGGGCCACGGTGGAACAAGCATGCTGAATTAAGGAGGACCTGATGTATTTATTTATGCGAGGCCACTCATCTCGTAGGTTTGAACACTCCAAATTTCCAGGCCTTTGGATTGATGTTTACCATGTTTATTTATTTTATTGTTCTGGAGAGCCTGGACAGATAATGAGTTTGCATTCTGTCTCTAATAACAAACAAACACCATGGTTCTAATTTCTTAATTTTTTTTTTCCAAGTCAGATCTTCAGTTGTGACATGACAAAAAGCTACCGATAAATGCTTACTGTCAGGAGCATGCACCATTTCTGTGGACCAGGCAGTTGGTTGTCATCTGCTGTTTCAGAAGCAAGAGAACCCACATACAGTTGTTGTTTTGTGCAAATCTAGCTTGAGAGCACTGTCTTGACTACCCAGTAGTGACAATATGAGTTTTAAACATCCCGTGTTCTTTGAGGTGTGACTTGGGAGGGTAAGAGCTCAGGAGAGAGTAAAATCTAGAGAAACGACCTCAGCTATCATGGCGGAGAGTCTTCTCTTTGAGTTTCATTATGCATTAAATGGAAATAACAGTAGTTACATAAGAGGCATAGTGTGGAAATCTAATCAATTTTTATTTCATTGAAAAATAAAACCTAGTTGAGACAGAACCTGGTTATCTAGCCCAGACCAGCCTCAAACTCAAGGCAATCCTTCGTCTTCCTTACAGCTGGGATTACAGCTGTAAGCCATCAGGTCTGGTTTTGAGAGTGAAAAATGAAATAAAAGAAGAAATATTTTGGTAAAGGGTTAACAAAAGAGAAGTCAGTGACCTAGAATTACTTAAAACCCCAGAGACTTGGGTGTTGTGGTGCATGCCTGAAATCTTGAGAGGCTAAGACAAGAGTGTTCAAGGCTCTTCTGGATTCTATAGCAAGACCCTGCCTCAAAACCTCCTGAAGCTCATGTGCTCCTAACACAGGCTCAGCCCACTCTAGAAGCAGGCTTACTTGGACATGAGCCCAGACTCTGCTATCTGTCTTGTGGTGACTTAACTATGATCTATTTTGGTTCTCTTGTCTGTGAATTGGGCAATAAACTCTCTTCTATCGTTGCCACGAGGTAGGCTTAGGCACAGTGAGGCGATCCAATGTCTTCCTGTGTGTTATCTTTGTTAGTAAGCATTTGGTTGCTTTATAGAATACAGCAGATAATCGAGTGAAAATGAAAGTATGGGGAGTTTGTGGAAAAGAGGGTCCTTTGGCTTAAGAGACTTTGATCCATGGTCCATTGGCCCTAAAGCTTTTAGATCACTACACCACAGCCTAGCCCATCATAATGGGAGTGCACAGTGAAAGAAAGCCTCTTAGCTTACGGCAGCTAGGAAGGAAAAGGACAGGCATCCCCGTCAGACCGTCATGACCTGAAGTTCCGCACAAGGCCCACCTCTTAAAAAATCTCTACCTGCAGAGAGTACCATCCTTCCTGATCGCCTTATTCTGTCATGACACAATTGTCAAAACGTGGCTCTTCCCTTCCCACAACGTTTTTGAAGGGCAAGTGGTGACTAGCAGAGGGACTTCACTGATATTGAGCACAGATCCGGCTGTGCAAAAAGAGAGTCCTCGGAGGAGAGAATCCTGCAGAAATAAATGACCTGCTGCCTCAAAAACCACAAGAGTTTGGCCTCTTGAGTTACAAATATAAAACATGACAAATAGCTGTGTTCGGGGAGAGATTGTCTACTTTGTGGAGAACAAAAATGAGTTCTTCTAGGTGACCTCTACATCTTCAGAACCTGCTGGTCAAAAGGCCCAGTAAGGATTTACTAGGCTAAGGCAGATGCTGCTGTAACAGTAGGAAATGATATGAGGAGGACATTAGGGCAGCCGTCTAGGACTGGTAGAACACATGGGATGACTGAAATGAGACAGAAAAGGAAACCCGCCATAGTGTCATGCAAAAGAATCATATGTGTGCTCTTACGACCCAAAGGGCGTGTGTTTGTCGCCCCTGATTCTTCAGGTATGTAATGTGGCAGAACATTCCAGTGTCTCGGATTTCTATGGCTGGGCATCCGTGTGAGCATGTGGCCTCAGTGTGAGCATGTGGCCTCAGTGTATGCTGTGCCTTCATTAGTTTCTGATAAGTAAAGGGCTGGCAAAGCAGTTTGGTGATTATGCCCAGTTAAATAAACCCCCTCACGGCATGAGCAAACTACCACCGGGGTGTGGGGGCATGGGCAGCATTGCCATATCCCTGGACTTTTCATTTTCTACCAATTATTTTCAGTTTCACACATAAGTGTCTCAGCACTTACAGGTTTCTGCATTCTGTTTGCGTCCCGTTTCCTTTTCATGCTAATTAGCTTTCCTGTCACTGGGCCGAAATTTCTGACACAGACAATGTAGGGTCTCAACCACTTAGGCTCAGAGGTTCTGAATCAGTCTATAGTTTCTTGACGCCATGCCCTTAGGCTGAATATCGCTGCCCCGCGGTGTATGAAAGATGAGGCACCTTACCTGGAAGTAGAAGAGGGATACAGCAATAAGCAGGACAGCTTTAAAGTCCTGCTTCCTGTAAGCTACCTCCTCCAAGGGGCTCTCATTTCCTAGTTGTCATCACTGCCCAATACAGTTAAAATATTATACACTCATCAGGGAACTAATCCAGTCTTAGGCGGAGCCTCCAGGGTCCAATTACTTGCTCAAGCCTGTCTCCTAATACAGGAACTATATCCAAACCATGGTGCTGCCTCTGCTACTCCAAGCACATTAACTAATGTGCAGTTTCTCAGGCTCGGTAGTATGGAAATTTCGGGCCAGAACTTCACACCATCATGTGAAACTTTCACATGAGAAGTTGAATGCTTAGTCATATCTTGGGTCTCTGTTCATTGGATGCCTGCAGTGTGTCCCACAAGCCGGTCTTATATGCAAAATGAATTAACCAAATATAGAAAACTGGTCAAGAGGAATTATGGTTTTCTCCAGATTACACAATAGATTTGGTAATCTTATTTATCCCTGGCAAGTTGGTTCGTGTTTTCTAAGATTCTAACAAAAAAATTCTTAGCTTTTTACTTCTTTTTAAAGTTAAATTTTTTTTATTATTATAATTTATTCACTTTGTATCCCAAGTGAAGCCCCCTTCCTCACCCACTCCCAATCCTACCCTAACTCCCTCTTCTCTTCCCATGTCCCTCCCTCAGTCCACTAATAGGGGAAGGTTCTCCTCCCCTTCCATCTGACCCTACTGTATCAGGTCACATCAGGACTGGCTGCATTGTCTTTCTCTGGGCCTGGTACAAAGAGCCAGCCACTGAGTTCATGTTAGAGACAGCCCCTGCTCCCCTTACTAGGGAACCCACTTGGAGGCTGGGCTGCCATGGACTATATCTGAGCAAGGGGTTCTAGGTTATCTCTATGCATGGTCCTTGGTTGGAGTATCAGTCTCAGAAAAGACCCCTGGGCCCAGATTCTGTTGGTCTCCATGTGGAGCTCCTGTCCTCTCCAGGTCTTTCTAACTCCCGCCTTCCTTCATAAGATTCCCTGAACTCTGTCCAAAGTTTGGCTATGAGTCTCAGCATCTGCTTTGATACCCTTCTGGGTAGAGTCCTTCAGAGGCTCTCTGTGGTAGGCTCCTGTCCTATTCCCTGTTTTCTCCCTCTTCTGATGTTTATCCAATTTGTTTTCTGAGAGAGGATTGAGCAACTACCCTAGGTTCCTCCTTCTTAGCTTCGTTAGGAGTATAGTAGGTTTATCCTATATCATATGACTAATATCCACTTATACGTGAGTATATATCATGTGTGTCTTTCTGCTTCTGGGATACCTTACTCAGGATGATCTTTTCAAGTTCCCACCATTTGCCTGTAAATTTCATGATTTCCTTGTTTTTGATTGCTGAGTAGTATTCCATTGTGTGAATGTAGCAAATTTCAGTATCCACTCCTCCACTGAGGGACATCTGGGTTGTTTCCAGATTCTGGCTCTTACAAATAAAGCTGCTATGAACATGGTTGAGCAAATGTCCTGGTTGTATACTTGAGCATGTTTTGGACATATGCCCAGGAGTGGTATAGCTAGATCTTGAGATAACACTATTCCTAATTTTCTGAGGAAGTGCCAGATTGATTTTCAAAGTGGTTGTACAAGTTTACATTCCCACCAGCAATGGAGGAGGATTCCCCTTTCTCCACATCCTCTTCAACATGTGTTATCACTTGAGGTTTTGTTCTTATCCATACTGATGGGTGTAAGGTGAAATCTCAGGTTCATTTTGATTTGCATTTCCCTGATGACTGAGGATATTGAGTATTTCTTTAAATGTTTCTCTGTCTTTCTATATTCCTCTATTGAGAATCCTCTGTTTAGCTCTGTAACCCATTTTTAATTGGATTACCTGGTTTGTTAGTGTTTAACTTTTTGAGTTCTTTATATATTCTGAATATTAGCCCTTTGTCAGATATAGGGTTGGTGAAGATTCTTTCCCAGTCTGTAGGCTGTCGTTTTGTTCTGATGACAGTGTCCTTTGCTTTATATAAGCTTTTTAGTTTCATGAGGTCCCATTTATTGATTGTTGCTCTTAGAGCCTGTGCTGTTGGTGTTCTATTCAGGAAGTTATCTCCTGTGCCAATGAGTTCATTGCTCTTCCTCACTCTTTCTTCTAACAGATTTAGTGTGTCTGGTTTTATGTTGAGTTCTTTGATCCACTTGGACTTTAGTTTTGTGCAGGGTGATAAATATGGATCTATTTGCATTTTTCTACATGTAGACATCCAGTTAGACCAGCACCATTTGTTGAAGATGCTATCTTTTTACCATTTTATGGTTTTGGCTTGATTGTCAAAATCAAGTAGCCGTAGGTGTGTGGGTTTATTTCTGTGTCTCCTCTTTGATTCCATTGATCCACCAGTCTGTTTCTATGCCAGTACCATGTAGTTTTTATTACTGTTGCTCTGTTGTACAGCTTGAGATCAGGGATGGAGATATTTCCAGAAGCTCTTTTATTGTACAGGATTATTTTAGCAATTACGGGTTTTTTGTTTTTCCATATGAAATTGAGAATTGTTCTTTTAAGTTCTGTAAAGAATTGTGTTTGTATTTTGATGGGAATTGCATTGAAACTGAAAATTGCTTTTGGCAGGATAGCTATTTACTTCTTGCTTTATTTATTTTTGAGGCAACATCTTGCTCTTCATTGTAGGCTGGCCTATAACTTCCGCTATAGCCAGGTCTGGCCTCAAATTTAAAGCAATCCTATGGTTTCCGCTTTCCAAGAGTTGGGATTACAGGCCTGAGGTGACATTGAACAGTTTATGCAGTTCATGCAGATAGAACAAGGCAGAACATGGTGTTGGCCTGCTTTTCGAAGCAGGTTTTGTACTTTTCTTCTACTGTAATGTGGTGTCTACTCCCACTGTGTACAAAATGCAAACATCCTTCATGACATGTGAGAAATAGTCTGAAATCTCTTAATATTGCTTTTAATCCTTTCTTGAAGAGAAACATTAACGTGAGGCCCTTACTGTAAAAGCAATTGAACACAATTATTAGCAAAAACAAGTGAGTCAGTTGTGCTGTATAGCAGTTTTACTAGTGACTATAGTGACTATTCTATATTTTTGCCTTGATGATCCTTGACCTTGGATAGAAGGCACTAGACAATTTCAAGTTAGATGAACCCACATATTGATATCAGTTGGCAGGTCTGAAGGTGCTCTAAACACAATGTTGGGGGTCTTAGCATAGAGGCAATCAAGACTTTTTTAAAAAATATGGAAATGGTGTGTCTATTGAGGCTTCCATCACATAGTGAACAATGTCAATAAAATGAAGAAAACTGTTTTACACAAAAACATCACATTGAAACTGAATTAGTCAAGGAAATAAAATGCTTCCCTTCACCAAAAGACATTATCCTGCTACTCTGTATGTCTAGATAGGGAATCCAAATTATTGTGTATTTCATTTAAGCAACTATTAACACACTTTAATATGATTAAATTTAGAGTACTAAGGGTCAGAGCCAACGCTCTGGAAGAATATTATATCCAAAGACTGAATTTCCAACAGTCTGTCTATCTATCTATCTATCTATCTATCTATCTATCTATCTATCTATCT